>NC_052050.1:16354159-16632397 GCF_903992535.2 Arvicola amphibius | reverse complement strand
CTCTTTCTCTCTTTCTCTCTCCTCTCTCTCTCTTTCTCTCTCCTCTCTCTCTTTCTCTCTCCTCTCTCTCCCTTTCCCTCTCCCTCTCTCCCCCCTCTCTCTCTCAAGATTCCCCTCTGTATATTGTGAATATGTTTTATTACCATCATTTATTAAAGAAACGGCAAAATATAGCTAGGCGGAAAAACTAAACTGAATGCAGGGAAAGGAAGGCCGAGTGAGGCAGATGCCCAAGAAGCAAGATGTGAGGTAATAAACCATGGGCCTTGTAGTAAAATATAAAATAATAGATATGGATTAATTTAAGATGTAAGAGCTAACTAAGAATATGCCTGAGCTGTTGGGCAAACAGTGTTGTAATTAATATAGTTTCTGTGTGATTATTCAGGTCTGGGTGTCTGGGAAATGAAAACACAATCTCTGTTTTACATCTCACCATCCCTGAGAGCATCCTGGCGAGGAGGAGAGCATCCCAGCTATGTCAGGCATTTCTGCTGTGGAGTTCTCACCCATCTCTGTTGCAGAAACAAGGGGCCAGTTAGCTATGATCTAAATCCCCTGTAACCATGAACCAAAACAAATCTTTTCTCCCTTTAATTGGTTTTCTCAAGTTAATCTCACAGCAGCAAAATGTCTGCCTAGTGCGTGTCAAAGAGGAAAAACATGCCAACCTTTTTTAAAGTTCTCTGCCATAAAATGTTGCTACATGTTTTTTTTTTAATTTGAAAAAATGGAAAATCAGTCTAGAGTTGTACTTCTGAGATGGTTTTATACTGTCATAATTATTGATTTCTCCTTGGCCTAAATCGTTTGTTCTTACAGCTGGTAGAAAAACCTATCAGAAGAGGTTGCTGGAGGGTTTGAAGACACTTCCAGGTAAAAGGGGTTGTGATAGAAAGCAGATGTACAAGGGGGGCTTGTGGTTAGCTTTTCCTTCGCTCCTGGATGTTCAGACCTGAACCCCCTTCTGGTAGGCACAGTGCTTTGTCTCTGTCATTAAAATCTGCAGAACCTCTGTGATTTGCCAGTTTTATTGTAGTAGGAGATGCATAGAGCAATCTACCATTTTAAATGTACAACCCAGTAGCATAAGGTATGTTCGCAGTTTGTACATCCATAACCACTACTCACTTCCAGAGCTTGTCTGTCACTGTGAACAGAAACTTTGTACCTGTTAGGGAATCACTACTATTCCCTCCTTCCTTCAGCTACCGGTTGCCTCTGCTCTGCTCGCTATGAATTTATCTCTTCTGTGAAACTAGACTTGCCAATAATTTGGAATTGTAGAGAGATTTATTTCCCATTCCTTCAGAAATTCCCAAAAGTTTATAAGCTTCCCAAGTGAATCTAAATATTTACAACTTTAAAAAGACTTGCTTTTTCAGAAAATTTAATAAACAGCAAAGTCGATCAATTTGAAAGTTCAATCAACAGCAATCATCCGGTTATCCAAATAGCAAAGAATGGGGTCATCTGTTTTTGTCATATTTTAAAGCTAATATGTTTTACTCTTACCTGTATCTCTTTTTAAGAAGGGAAAGTCAAGGCTGGGAAAGTGGACACGTTTCTGAAGAACATGGGGATAAACATCTCAGAGAAAGAACTTAAAGATCTCACACAAAGCCTGCCTGTCAGTGGTAAGCACCTACCTACCGTTCAGCACCAGAAGGGCAAGGCTGTAAAAGGGCAGACTCTGGAGCTGCTGCCTGACTTGCATCCTGGCTTTACTATGTGATGCTCATATTATCTTGAGCTTCTCTCTGTGCCTTACTTTCTTCATCTGTAAAAGGGCATATTGTGCCTAATTATAAAGTTCTGTGCTAGTTTTGTTGTTGCTATTAGTAGTATCATGCTATAACCTTGCATGAATGTGCATACTAATCTCTTTGGAATCCTGACATCGAGTCATTTGAAAACACTATGAAAAAGAACTCAAAACTTAGGCTGGGGTGATAGCTCAGTAGGTAAAGTTCCCGCCACACAAGCATGGGGACTTGAATTTGTTTCCAGAATGCACATTTTAAAAAGCTGAGTATTGGAGCTAGAGAAATGGCTCTGCTCATCCGGAGGACCTGAGTTCAGTTCCCAGTGCTCACAGTGTGGTTCTCAATCATTAGTAACTCCAGTTCCAATGACTCCAGTGCCCTCTTCTCACCTCCACAGGCACCATGCATGCAATGGTACACGAATATACATGAAGACAAACTCCTGTACACATTTTTTAATTAAAAAGTTGAGTATTGTAGCATGTACTCACTTTTGATTCCAGCACTGGACAGGTAGAGATAGACTGGCTCATACCTTGGGTGTAGTGAGGAGCTGCGGGCTGCGTTCCCGCCGCCCCGCTCCTGGCCACCTGATGGCTTATGCCCCGAAATAACAACACACAAACTATATTCATTTAAACACTGCCTGGCCCATTAGTTTCAGCATCTTACTCACATCTTGACTAACCCATATCTAATAATCTGTGTAACACCACAAGTGGTGTCTTACCGGGAAAGATTCAGCATGCCTGACCTGGTGGCTGGCTCCATCGCGACTGTCCCAGAGAGGAGAGGCAGGGCAATTGTCTGAGCCATCTGCCTCACTTCCTTCTTCCTGTTCTGTCTACTCCACCCACCTAAGGGCTGGCCTATTAAATGGGCCAAGGCAGTTTCTTTATTAACGAATGAAATCAACACAAACAGAAGACTCTCCCACATCGCTTGGGCTCCCAGGCCAGCCAGCCAAGCATAACCTTTGAGTTTTAGGCCAGAGAAAGGTCTTGTTTCAGAAATCAGGATAGGCAGCATCTGAGAAATAACAACCATGATCTCTTATGTATACATATATATACTTACATATATATATATATACTTATATATACATACATATATACACACACGCATATAGACACAGACACATAAACATACACAGACACATAGACGTACACACACAGAGACACTAGACACACACACATAGACACATGCATAGACAGACACTAGACACACAAACACATAGACACATACACACAGAGACAATATACATATAGACAGACACAGACACACGCACACACACACACACACACACACACACACAAAGTAAGACCAAATCCTTATTAGTATTTACATCAAGAGAAGGACTTCTTTTGCTGTGAATTCTATATATTGCTGAGGTGTCACTAGGGATAAGGAAGGGACAAGATGAGGCAAGGAAGGATGGTATGAAGGAAAGTGTACTGTGATGCAAGACAATTTAAAGATTAATTGAAGTAAGGGAGAAACAAAGATCGTCTTGGAAGTATAAGGATCAAACTTCTCTTCAAATGGCTTCAAATTTGTAGAGATTGTTTCATCCGGTCAATTTAAAACAGATACAAAGTTTCAAAGAGGCAGTGGTACATCATCTACTTAGTTCCTTGTCAAAGACTAAGACACCAGTAAATCTGCTCAGCATGTTGTAGCTAGATCTCATTTTTCAAATATCTGGCACAGTTCAGTTCATCTACATCCATTCATACAAACATTCATACATGCACACACGAATTGGTTTGTTTTTACCAGGTCTAAAGAGGCACTACAACAAAACATCACAGAGACAGATTTACCTAACTAATTAAAATCTCAGTTGTCCTGGGTCATCTCTATTTATTTTTATCTCTTTTTTTGAGAATTTCGTGCATGAGTCCTATTGTATAGACATAGTTTGTATTTTAAATTCTGTGTTTTAGTACCAGGTAAATGATAGGGAAGTAGTCATTAAAAAAAAACCCTAAATATCTGGTATAGAAAGGCTGTGTCGCTCATGTGTGACATTAATAACTTCTGTGTGTAATTCAAAGCATTGGTGAGTTCTATTCCCTTAAGTTATTGCATAGATTATGGATATGAGCAAACTCCATAGGAATTAATAGCTTCCAAATTTAAAGTATTGAAATGTAGCATAACTTTCTTTTGAAATTTTGTTCCTGTAGTCTAGCGAAGTAATGGGATTTCACCCACAATTAAAATGCTAAAAAGCAGCTAAAAACAGAATGCATTTCCTTGTGTTGCTAAATATTTAAAATAGTTAAGTTTTAATATCTTAAAGCTATATTGTCAGTATAGCTTCATTGTGGGATTAAAACCTTTTTGTTTTACACTAATGAAGAAGAAAAATGTAATAATAATTGCTATTACATTTTGCTCATTTCTGATCTTTATTCCTGTTGTCATCTTGCAGCTGATGGGAAAGTTGATATTAAAAATATAATGAATGAAGCAAAAGTTTTCACAGGTTAGTGATTAATTCCTACCAAACTAAAGCCTTCAAACTGTTATAATAATTAGTATTTTTCTGTTGTTTTCCCACACTGCTCTGGAATTAGAAAAAAAAACTTCTAACAGAAGTTTTCCAATATTAAAGACTGCTTAAAGTGCATATATTTGTCAAAATATGGCAAAAATAGTACAAAAATACCTATAGGATTATGTCTTAGTAAGAAATCTGCATTCTATGGAAGCTGTCCTCCTAATCTTTCTCTGAAATCTACAGGCTTAGTACATGGTGCTCTGGATTTTTTAGGATTTCATTAACACTGTTGACAATTACAACATTAACAGAAGAATAGATTTCTTTCTTAGAAAATTATTTATATTAGCTACTATAAGGGTTGATTTTATAGTAATAAGCTGAATTTAGTTTTCTTCGAGTTCAAAAAGAGCCTGTGTATAGGACTAGTAAAGGACCATTCGGCATCCCATTTTCCTCCAGGCCACAGCAGTGTGGAAGACAGCATTCTGCTTTTGTTATTCGGTCTAAAATCTGAGGTTGTTAATATATCCACCTCTCACTATTCCTAACTTTTTAGGTGAAAAGATTGGTGTCAGTGACCTGGAAAATAGGCTGAGAAAATTGGGGATTGAGTTTAATGATTCGGAGTATATGAAGCTACTGAAAACCCTACCAGTGAACGGTAAGCCTTAAAAAGCCACCGGCATTTCCAGACTGCGGTTCAATAAACTTGAGAGGGAAATGGAAAACTTTCAGTGCTTGAAAGGCTTGGGAAGTTTAAAGGCTTTCACCCCAGATTGAAGATTATATTACGAAATAAATGGCTTGTGAAAATGGTGAGAGACAGAGACTGGGGTGCTGGCCTATGCTGACGATCAGTCCTTCGCTGTGGTCAATGACGACAAGGGAGCATCGAGGGAACATTGATGGTATTTGAGTACGGCTGTATAGTGTTTGTGTGTGTTGAGACTGATACAAGTCCGGGTGAATGGCAAAACAAATATTGTAAGATGAAAAGAACTGTGAGAATTCTTCACACTGTATCTCCCAGTTTCAATAACTCTGAAAATGCATCAAAATAAAAGGCTAAAATACAGAAATCCTGACAATACCCAGATATGTGGTTTGAGGGCCGTTGCCCTCTGTGAACCCTGGCCATGGGCCATGTTGATAGAATGGTTTTGCTCTAATCAAAGCCCAATCCATAGCATCCATTGGTCTCCTGAATCGTTGTGTTTAAACCACTTAACACGTTCAGTGAACTGTATCGGTTCTCCATTTTTTTTTTCTCCCACCAGTTTTATATTTTACATTTTCTAAGGGCTAAGGGGACTGTAACTCTGTGGTAGAGTGCTTACCTTGCTTGTATGAGGCCATAAGTTTGGTTACCAGCACTGCAAAAAAAAAAATCCATATATAGAACCTGAAAAATATTATCATATAATTTGAAATGTATACTGTCTACCCATAGCCATTTTCTGCCTCGTTCCTTATCTGCTGTCACCTTGCTTTGTCTTCTCCTTGGTCCTTGTAGCTTATTAGTGTTGCTGATTATGTTTCATTTTCCTCCAACAAGAAAAAACTCTTGAACTTAGTGTCTTTGTCTTTTCAATCTTAACTTCTGGACACTTCCTTTTTATTCTGAGGACTCTTTCAGCGCCCTGTTCTTGAGTGTGAATGACTGGGTCTCTTTCCATGCTTGATTGCTTTAGCACTCTCTTCTCTCCTCTGTCTGTCCCCACACAGATAATGGGACAGTGCACTGGGCTAGAGTCCTGAAGGAGTTGAAATCTCTCAGAGGTGAGTTAAAGCTCATACTACTGTGTCTGTCTGGAATCTCTAGGCTTCACAAAGTAGTCTTGTTGTTTCCTCTTTGAAGGAAAAATTACATTTGGACTCGTACTAATTTATTACCAAAAATAAAAAAGCTTTGTTATTTAAATATATACGGTAAAATTGTAATGAAAAGATATTATCATTTTGCCAACTGTAGGGTTGTTGTTCATTAATAGACAAAACCAGCCTGGCAGTCTGGCAATGGGATAAATGCTTTTGCTCTTTACTAGAAGTGTTGGAAGGGATATAGCCTGAGCTGACTCCAGGTCCAGGGCCATTAAGCCAAAAATCTTCTAAAGTACTCCTTTGTTCTAATACATTTGTCACAGGATAGAGTTGTAAAAAACAGGTTGCACTTACCTTATTGCTCTTGACCTTCTCTGTTTTTCTGGAAAAGTCAAGTGGAAATTACGGGGGGAGGGGGGTTGTAATGAACACTAATAACAATACAAAAATGCAAAATCTAGTTTTTTTATATTTTTCTTAGTTACACATAGTCTTTAAAAGCATGGACGTGATTTTCATATTTTACATCTTTCGTTTATGCTCTCGTTCCTTTGTGTCTCTTTCACTCACTCTTTTTGCTTTTTCTTAAGGAGGAAAACTTGATGTCAAAAGCCTGAAGCCTTTCCTGGATATCGTGGGTATTGAACTTGCTAACAAGGAAATAGAAGAGCTGAGGGACAGCCTGCCAATTGATGGTATGCCTGGTAGAAGGCACTATGTGTCCCTAGTGGAAACTTTGTTTTAATTGTAAAGCTAAGAATTTTAGAAACTAGATTTAATTGGTATTAAGATAAATACTCAAAATATTAGGGAACCCTATCATTACAAATAACATTTTAGGTACCAACTATAAAACTTCTAACTACTTGAGTGAGAAAATTAAGGTAATTTTGGGAAAAAAAACATATTTACCCATAGTTTCAGATTTTATTTTTGTGTGTTTTTGAAACCTAGAAAACAAACTAAAAGAAGTCTCTTAAAATCATTGAGTTTTAGAGATGCCCTTTTTGGTTCATGGGCTTTTGTGCAATATTAAAAATCAAAATTTCAAGTGATTCCCTAGTTAGGAATAAGCCAATGGAAATAGAAATAGGAAATATTCCACTTAAAGCAACAAAACATTACATAAAATATCTAGAAATAAATTTGACATTTTAAACCCTTTCTATGTCACCTAGAGATTTTGCCCACTCTTGAGGGTTTTGTTTTTTCTTTCCCAAAAGTCAAATAGAAGTCTAAGAAGCCCAGGGCAGACATTAGGTCCTCTCTTCTCATATCTGGCTTCATGAAGGCCATAGGGTTACCTCAAACAGCAGAAGCTTTTAAAATATTGAAACAAACAGAAAACAACCAAAATGTAAGAGCACTCCTTATCTATTGATAACAACATTGAATGTTAATAGATTAAATTCTACAATCAAGAGACAGAAAATACGAATAAAGAAATGAAATTCAACCACTTGACTAATTCAGTTTAAGGACATAGACCAAAGGTGAAAGACTAAAGGGTTGGGCAGGATTTCATGTACAGGGAAGCCAAGAGAGCAAAGGTAATCATTTCAGAAAATAGGCATTAAAGAAAATAATAGATAAAATAAAACCTTTTGAAAAATGAGCATGAAAACCAAAAATTTATAAAATGCATCAAAAACAGTTCTCTAGAGGAAACTTAGGATAAAGGATTGACATCAACAGAGTTCTCAAATAAACAACCTAATGGTATACCTCAACGAACTGGAAAAGGAAAAACAAACTAGAACCAAATACGGCAGAAAATAAGAAATAGTACAAGTTGAAGTAGAAATAAACAAAAGACTAGGAAAGCAAGATAAAATGTCAACCAAAGTAATGTTTGTTTTCTTTAAGTATAAATGAAATCAACAAACCTTTAGCTAGACTGAGGAAAAAAAAGGTGAAAATGCTCATAGGAAACCAGAAATTAAAGCAAAGACGTTACAACTGAGGTCACAGATATACAAAGACTTGAGAGAAGCTGCATGAACAATACAGCAGCCAATTGGATAGCCTAGGAGAAAGGCTAAGTTTCTAGACAACCTACCAATCCTGAGTCACCAAGAAAGAGAAAATCTGAGCAGACCAAAAAGAGTAAGGAGATCAGATGTATTAGTCTATTTGCCATTGCTACCTCAAAATACTTAAGGGTGGTTAATGTGTAATGAAGATTTCTTTAGCTCTCAGGTTGCATGTGAGACATTAAAGAGTATCTACCAATCCCAGATAGGGAACCAACAATAAACCAAAGTAATTTCAATGTACAGGTAGGGAGAATGAATCCTATTATAGTGCCCATATTACATAAAGCAATCTACATTCAATGTAATAAGTTTCAGTTTTACACAGGGTTATAAAAGCAATCTTATAATTCCTATGGAACAGCAAAGACCTTGAAGACCAAAGCCATCTTTAGTAAGGCACCCCACTGCCCACTTCAAGGTGTCCTGGAAATTTATGGGCAAGTTTCTCCCCTTTGCATGTGACTTCTGAACTTACCACACTAATTGCATGTCTCCTTTGACCCTTTCATTCATAGTTAATGGGAAAGTTGACTTAATTAAGGTGATGGACGGAGCAAAAACCTTCACAGGTAAGAGAGTTGATGTAAATATAGAATCCTGATCTTTTTACATTAATATATTTTTAATCTTTATAGTATTATAATTTATGTGCATGTGACAGTTTGAGTATATGTCACATGTGTGCATGTGCCCACAGAGGCCAGAAGAGTATGTTGGATCCCTGGAGCTGAAGTTAGAGGCAGTTATAAGCCAAATTCAGGTCTTTTAGAAGAACAGCAAGTGCTTTTAAACACTGAACTATCTCTCCAGCCCCAGGATATGTTTTTTATGCCTTTATTGCTATGTTAATTCTGTGATCTTGACACCTATTTGTTCAATTTTTCTTCTATCCAATAGCCAGAAATTACAATGTGTTCTAGTGTGGTTTTTTAATTGTTTGTTTTGTTTGTTTGTTTGTTTTTGTTTTCTAGACAGGGTTTTGCTTTTTTTCCACAAGGTTTTGCTGTTTAACAGCCCTGCCTGTCCTGGAACTACTTTGTTGACCAGGCTGGCCTCGAACTCACAGATATTTGCCTGCCTCTACCTCCTGAGTACTGGGATTAAAGGCATATGCCACCGAGCCCAGCTTTAGTGTGTAATACATTTTATTTTCCTTACTGTAATGCAGCAAAATTCAACAATAAAATGAAATGAAACTTTTTAAAAAGACTCCAGTACACATTGGTAAGCTTGGGATAAGCCTTTTCCACCTTCTGGCTGAACGGAGAGATATACAACACCTGGCCATCATTGCCATGGCGAGTTCCATTGTTAGTGCGCGTTCTTCAAGAACCAAGATGGGATTAAATACTACAGAGGCATTATGAAGAGAAATATTTATGGAAGGAGGAAATAGAGAGGCCTCAAGGCTGGAAGCTTCAAGTCTGGTTCCAAGTGAAGAAGAGAGAGAAGGCTGGATAGAAGAAGCATCCTATGAGAATTCTTAGATTGCTCTCTGCCCATATTGCTTTGTACTTAACTGATATTACTTGATGTCAGAAGCTTAGTAGGTTCAGCCCTGGTTAGTACTTGGATGAGAGAATTCTTAACTGACAACTATCCACCCAGTTCTTAGAAGGCCTGGCAAGGATTTCTAGACGTCCTCCAGCAAAGTCAGCAACTGCTCATAGGAACAGGGTTTCCTTTGTATCTTTTTGCCCTCAGTCATTGATCTCAAGAAGCCAAAGGGAGATGAAGTCAATACTGGGGAATTTCAAAGCAGTAGTTTTGGCAATTTGTGTTCTCAGTATATCCTACTGGCATGCTCTCATGGCCAGCATTGACAGTAACCTCTCATCTCTTGATGATCTCTACAAAAATCAAGTTCCTTTGAACAACGTTGCTTTTAGATATTCAGTGGTCATGGTTTCCCCCACGCTGTATTTAGATCGTGTGATTTAAGCATTTACAATTGTGCTAAATTCCATGTATTTCACTCTGTTAATCTTTATTATTAAGGAGAAAAAATTGGTATCGATGATGTAAAAACTGTTCTGAAAAACATGGGGCTAGAGTACAAAGATCAAGAATTCTCCAAACTGATGGAGAATCTGCAGTTTGACGGTAAGCATCTCAACACCGGATGTAATAAAAGGGCTTTAGGGTTTCTCTGTGACAAAGCTATTCTCATTTCATAACACTACACTAAGTAGAAATCAGAAGGTTAGATTGTCCCTGAATCCTGCCATGAATCCTCTCTACACCCGCAGTTTAGATCTGATATTCCTTTTCATTATGCTGGCTGTGCCAAAGAGTGGAGCAGGGTTTGCGGAAAGAGAAAGGGTTAGCTTAGGAGCAAGCAAGCACAGGACTGGGGAAGAATAAAAGAAGTGTGTGTCTGTGTTATATAGAGCCTGATGTACTAAATTACCCCACTTTTCTCTCACATTTTTGTTTACTTACTTATTGTGTGTGTGCATGTGTATATGTACACACCCGTGTGTATGTATGATGGACGTGTATGTGTGTGGGTGTGCTTTTGCCACAGTACATGTACGGAGGTCAGAGGACAATGTGTAGCAATAGGTTCTTTCTTTCTACTATATGGGTCCAGGGCATTGAACTTGAGTGCTAAGGCTTGACAGCAAGCTCCTCTACCCACTGGGCCGTCTCACTGGCTCTCACATTTTGTATAAGAAAAAAATATATACTGAAGATCCTTACAGTCCATTTTCCTGAGCAAATGCTCGTGATTGTCCACATTTCTGTGACTTGAATCCTGTATTTCTTACAGATAATGGAAAGATCTTTCAAAACAAGTTACTGGAGAAAGTGAAGTCTCTGAAAGGTGAGTGACAAGATCCTTGTGTCTACAGTATTGAGAGTATCCTTGGTGCTGCCAAAGCTCAGATATACCTCTATATAAATTGGTGTTCCATCTATGTGACAGCCTCTGCTGCAGCTGCCGAGCCTCTCTCTATCTTCGACCTAAGGGGAAAGCTCCCCACTTTCTCAAGATTTTGTTTCCTCTTTTGAACAAAAGAAATAGACTAGAATTTTACATTTTAGAGAAAGGGGGTAACTGGGAAACATTATCAGTCATACAAGGGGTTTAATCAGGAGGAAATAAAAATTAGACTTGGAGTTCAGCCATCTTAAATCAACCCCAGATCTTGTTCAGATGCAAGATGCCTCCAGAACCAGAATTTCTTTAGTATTTGTTTTAGTTTAAAATAAAATTCTACATATTTGTCATGCACAACATGATGCATTAAAGTGTAAATGACTAAATTTACTGATTGTAAATAATGCATTACCTCATCTGGTATCGTTTTTTGTGATGGAAACAGTTAACAGCAGTGGTCCTGGCTTCTTTCTGTTGCTGTGCTAAAACATCCTCACCGAAAGCAGCCTTGGGGAGGGAAGTGTTTATCTGGCTTACACCCCCAAGCCTTACCCCATTACAGGATTAACACTTTCACTGTTGAAACTTTAACAATGTTTCTAAGGAGAATCTGACAGTTTAAAATAATGTTAATATAAGTAAAATAGGATTTTCTCATATTTTAAACATTACTAATACGAGCAGATAACTGAAGAGAGCCTGTGACCGGGCCCTGGAGAGTGCAGGACCCTTCCCTAAGAGAACTGATACGGAATATTTCTGAGAACTGACAGTTTGAGCATTTGCAGCAGGAAACATAGCTCCAAAAGCTCTAAGAAGCTGCCCTGGGAGCTTTGGGCTTTTCTTCACGGGCCTCTCTCTCCTCAGGTGGGCAGGTCAGCACCAGCAATCTGAAAACTCTGCTGGAGAAGCTAGGGATCCTGCTCAAGGACAAGGAATACAAGGATCTGGTCCAAAACCTCCCTGCCGGTGGTGAGTGGGGTCTTCAAGTGTCCTAGTTTGGTGGGGATTTTGGGGGGGGGGGTTATTTTTTAAAAAAAGCACCTAATAATAAAAGCCCTAGGATAAGGGGCTTTAGAGATGGCCGTCTAATATGATGTAACCAGAAAGCTATACATATGGGCAAAGCACATAAGCAACCAGTTACCAAAATCAGTGCTAAAACCTTGCGTTTAAAAGCTTGCCTTTTGTATTTTCCACCCATGTTATGATCAGTAATAGACGTTCTTCTACACTTTGAATAGAAAAAAACAAGCTCTTGAGATAAGGATACTTCTGAATTTCTTCCCACCACGAACACGCTTGAGTTTGGGATCTTAGAACTGTGAATGAAATTTATATTATAGAAACGAAATTTTGTAATTTTAAGGTTTTCTTCATGATACTCATGAAAGCAGTGAGATTGGATAAAGTAATAACAGAAAATGTTATTCACATATTTCTTTTCTTTTAAAAAATTTTATTAACTTAAGTGTATGAATATTTTGCCTGTGTGTACGTCTGTACATCACATGCATGCAGTGCCAATAGAGGCCAGAAGAGGACACTGGATCTTCTGAAATAGGAGTAACAGACAATTGGGTCGGGAGAATTGAACATGGGTCCTCTGGAAGAGCAACATGGGTTCCTCCAACCCCCACTAGCACGTTTCTTAAATAAACATATAAAGTACATAGGTTAGGGCCTTTACAACAACAAATGATGATTTATCTTCTCCCTTCTCACACCTTATTCCAGTTCTCAGGAAGGTCTCTCTAGATACAGTGGTGAAAAAGCTGAAGGCTTTCACAGGTGAGTAAGAACGTGCTGTGACTCTTATAGTAAGTGCTTACATTAAAGGTAACTGAAATAATAGAAAGTATTTGGAGACTCTAATCAGTAGCATCTCATTTTCCTGTAGCATTTCTAAAATAATATAAAATTAAAATGTATTGCAATGAAATATAGACATCTAAAGCCCCTCAGACTAACTTAAGATGCTGAGATGTGTTGTACTGTCAGTTTGAAATAATGAACCTCACTTCACAAATACTTAAAACTATCTAAAACCCTATAGAACATGGGAGAGTAAAGTTTAGGAAGGTTGAAAACCATGTTTTACTGAAAGCATCAAATAATTCTTGCCACACAAATATTTCTGAAGAGTAACTCATATAAGAATCAGTGGAATCAGTGTTTTGGTAATTCACTGATCAGATTTTATTCTAGAAGTTCTCTTTCCTACTTTTAGTAAAAAAAAAAAAAAAAAAAAAAAAAAAAAACAAAAACCAACTCCTTAGTTTATGTAAAGCCAATAATACCATGAAACATGCCCATTGACTCTGCAGTCGATTCTTCAACCTAACAACTGACTCCACACAAAGTAAATTGTGCAACTCAAGATAAAATCCCACAGTATCCAAGTCCATGTGCCCGCCACACTGTATTCAAGTCCATGTGCCTGGGACACTGTATTCAAAGCCCATGTGCCTGGGACACTGTATTCAAAGTCCATGTGCCTGGGACACTGTATTCAAGTCCATGTGCCTGGGACACTGTATTCAAAGCCCATGTGCCTGGGACACTGTATTCAAAGCCCATGTGCCTGGAACTCCCTCTTTTGAAAGGAGACAAGGTTGATTCCAGTGACCTGAAGAACATCTTAAAGAACCTTGGGATTGAACTCACAGAGAAGGAACAAGAAAGGTTGCTGAAAACACTGCCAACTGACGGTGAGCTGGGGGAAGATTCATGGGACTTCCATGATCCTCTTTGTTTTGTGGGGGTTTTGTTTTGTTTTGTCTGTAGGTTTCTAAAACTTCATAACTGTACTTCTATATATTTTCCTTTAAAAATAGGTAAGAAGAAAAAAATATAAAGGAAGGAAAGGAGGGAGAGGAGAGAGGATTGATGGCAGGCAGGCAGGAAGGAAGGAAAGAAGGAAGGAAGGAAAGAAGGAAGGAAGGAAGGAAGGAAGGAAGGAAGGAAGGAAGGAAGGAAGGAAGGAAGGAAAGAAGGAAGGAAGGAAGGAAGGAAGGAAGGAAGGAAGGAAGGAAGGAACGAAAGAAGGGAAAGGGAAGGGAGGAAGGAAGGGCATTGAATGGTTATAGAATAATTTTGCCCCGTTGTCTTTGATACTTTATATTGGAAGTGCCAGAAGCCTGGAGACAAAAGTTGGCATCAACCATAAAGCATGTCATCTTTAGGCCACTACTTAGGTTACATCATAAAATGAGAAAAGGAAAAGGAGAGGAAAATATCATATCTGTGGCAAAGGGTAAAGATCAGAAGCAACGTCTAGCATGTGGAATCCCTCGGGCACTAAAAGAGAGGTTTGTCACAGTGAGGAAGGTTTCTATTCCACAACTTCATTGTCTCAAATTAAATAGTGTACAAAGTATAGACAATTCTTGTAATTTTGTTTAACTTTTTATGATTATTGTGTTCATGATATATGTGTGTTAGTGCATGTGCCATGGATGTGTGTGGAGGCCAAGTATGATCTTGTGAGGTCAGTTCTCTCTCATCACCTGTACATAGGTGTTTGTCATCAGGCTTGTAGAGCCTTTACCCTCCAGGCCATCTCAGCAGCCCAAGACAACTCTATTTAAAATGTTATTAAATAATTTGTATTATGTACTTTTATGCTGTCACGTCAGTTTCTCACTAAATGAACCATGTTTCCCTTAGATTCTGGGGAGGTGTATTACAACAGGCTGCTGAAAGGTTTGAAATCCTTCAATGGTAAGTAGCAACTCAATTAGAAGACATTTGGTGGCATTCACCATTCATTAAATCATTAATGTGAATCCTTGCTTGGCTATACCTCCTTATTTATGATTCTTTATATCTATCTACACTATAACCAAGGAGCACATATTTAATCTTAAAGCAGTGGTTCTCAACCCTTCTAATGCTGTGACCCTTTAATACCGTTCCTAATCTTGTGGTGACCCCAACCATAAAATTATTTCATTGCTACTTCATAACTGTAATTTTGCTACTGTTATGAATCATGACATAAATATCTGATATGCAATATATCTGATATGTGACCCCTGTGAAAGGGTCGTTTGACCCCCTCAAGCTGTCATGACCCATGAGCTGAGAACCACTGTCTTAGAGGGAGTTCTAGATCATCTTGCGTGCATATGTTTTTGTCTTTGTAAAGTCCCCCTCATGTTGTAACTAAAATGAAATTTATTTTTAACTATTTTATTGATTTTCTATGTGTCCTTGGACAAGACTATTTGGGGTTTCAGCTTTGTTGAAAAAAAAAATTTAAGGCATAAAACGCATTCTTTTGTACTTTTTATTTTAATGGTCTTTATGGTCATTGTATCACTTAGAATTTGATTGGGGAAACATAGTTATGAGGAGCAACATAGATCAATAGGTTTATTTCAAGATTAAGCCATGGAATTGTGAGATATGATGGAGGACTCTGAGGGCTGCTGTCTCTGCTCCTAGTAATGGGCCCAAAATCACTTCACTTGTTACTTCCAAATATCATGCATAATTTATCATGGATCTATACTGGAAAGGGATCTGCAAGAACAGAATGATAGGAATATTATGCTCAGAAGCTAGATGCCCCACTGCCTTAGGAAGCCACCAGATAACCTCATGCAAACACTCTATTGTGACTGCCACCTCATTTCTGCTTTGCAATTATTATGCAGGGTTCTCTTTGACAAATACTAACCCAAAACTATACGGAAAGGCTGTAGCTGTGACTCAATGGTAGAGCTGCTTGCTTAGCATGTGTGAGGTCCTGGGTTCAAGTCAGAACACAGAAGGAAAAACATTTGAAAAAGTACAGGAAATGAAATTCTTGGAAATAGTTTCAACTTAGTAAGTTGTTGTAATTAAAACAAGTTAAAATCATTAAAGGTACTAGTAAGGGTTTGCATGTGGAAGGATTTGGTAACGTTCATTTTTTTATTACCATATTATCTTTTTCCCAAGAGGGAAAGGTTCATGTAAATAACCTGGACAGTGTCCTTAAAAGACTGGGAATCAAACTCAGTGAAGATGAATTCGCAAAGCTGTCAGAAGACCTACCAGTGGACGGTAAGCGCTACAGACTCCCCCAGGCATCTTATCTCTGTATCATATCTGGTGTACTTTAAAAATAGATGTAACTGATGGCAGATGATACATGTTAGAAAAACTGGAGAAGAAGCTAATATTAAACTAAGAGTAAAACTTGCATATTGATCACCATTGTATATCTGTTTCTGAAAGAATTACTAAAATGTCTTTAATCCCAGCTCTCGAGAGGCTGAAGCAGGCAGATCTCTGTGAGTTCAAGGCCAGCCTGGTCTACAGAGTGAGTTCCAGGACAGTCAGAGCTACATAATGAGACCTTGTACACACACACACACACACTATAATGATAATGATACGGAAAGCGGTAGAGAAGTCAACAGGCCCATTCTTCCACCTGTTCCTGGTCAGTGAAATCCGAGGTTCTGATGATGGTGCAGGATACCTTCCAGCTCCTTCTCCTCTATAGCACAGCTTGTCCTGTTTTCTTCTCCTTAAACTCTGTAGTTCCACATCTTTATGTTCCTAGATTTTTCTCTTTAGTCAATTTCTCTTCCATATAAAATCTCTTCAGTCTTTCTGGATTTCCCACCATCTGTACCAATACATTGAGTAGTTCAGGCATTAGTTCCTGTAGGAAGGAATACTACAACATAGTGGGCTAGGTTAGCGGCCCCTGACTCAGCTGTTGGTTAATACATGGAGTTTAATTACTGGAAGCCTAGATCAAATCCAGTAGCATTTTCAAAAACTGTTCATAATGACTCCCCAGACACAGGGGAGTGTACACTTGTCCTGACCCAATTACGTAGGTGTAAGTGAATGGAGATCACATTAATTCCTTGAGGTCCAGGAATTTAATAAGTAAATGGAAAATTCAGATGGTGGAGATTTTTATTGGATTTTTTGTACCACAAATATGTCTTATTTTTCATGTTTTTGTTGTAAATTCCATTGTTTCTTTTCTCATAGCTCATGGGAAGGCTGATCTGGGAAAGGTGATGGATAGACTGAAAGCTGCCACAGGTGAGCGGGCAGTCCTGGATCCACAATGCCCGGTGCTTACAGCAGCTCTGCTTTATCATCCTTTCATCCCCATGTGAACTGTGGCATTGGCCCATTTGTTAAACGCTTAAAACCAGTCAGTGGCAATTTGCTTGTTTTCTGGTGTGGTTTTTTTTTTCATTTCAATATATCATTTCTCTTTTTATTTTAAAGTAGCCAATCTCTATGGCAGTAAGATAATAGCTGCCCCAAACCTTTGGTAAATACTTCAGATAACTTATAATGTCTAATGATGAGACCGGCAGCTATCACTTTAGTGTGTGCAATTGTTTTCATGTATACAGTGGAAGAAAGGGATGCGTGGGATGGATATCTCTGAATCCAGAGTTGCCTTGACACTTAAAAACGCCATGTGGATGTATGTACATCTGAATGTGGGTGTGTGCTCCTGAGTTCAGTACCCAAGGAAATTAGAGGCATCAGTTACCCCTGGAGCTGAGAACCAAACTCTGGGCCTCTATGTGCCTTCTTTTATTAGCACTTGGGGATCCAATTTCTTCGGCTGTAATGATAGTAGGTTCCCTTGTAGGAACGTGTGCCCTCTGCTCCACTCAGCACCTCTCATGCAGTGTAGTCATAGCTCATTTCCCTATCTAGAATTATGTGATGAAGCGTTAGATTCATATATGTAATGATGCATATTGATTTTTTAGGAGGAGAAGTGGATAACAAAAATGTGAAAACTGTTCTTTCAAAAATGGGAATAGAGCTTTCAGACAGCGAACTCTCGACACTGATGGAAAATCTGCCTTTCGATGGTATTTAAAATCTTGATATGATTTTAGAGCATTTTGGGGCTTTTTAATACTTAAAATTTTTAAATTTAAAATTATCCCATTTCTGTCTCTAAAAAAGTAAAATGTTAATTTATTCTTGAGGGAAATTCTCACCTATGAAATTTTAACTTTTAATTTGGGAATAAGCATGCCCACCATGTTAAACTATGTTGTCCAGAGGAGGAAGTACCCGATACTAGCCTTACACACGGATACCTGCAGGTGATTATGGAATTAAAGAAAGGAAGGGATTATGTTAACCTAGAGAGGGGTAAAAAAGGAGAGGTGGAGCAAGCACACACATGTGCATACACATGCACACATGCTTGTACACACAGATACACACGCACACACACAATGCACGCTCACACAGTTGTACTTCTCCTAAATTTTCCAGTAGCCCCATCATGTTCTAAACTCTCAAATTCTATTTTAATGGAGCACTGTTTAATGCAAATATTAAGATTTTAGTTTTGCTGAACTAATTGTAGTGAATTACCAGATTATTTTTCTGTTACCTGAAACTTGCCCCCCCCCCCCCGCTTTTTGTAGATGATGGCAAGGTTTTTAGGAACCAGTTACTAGAAGTCGTGAAGTCTCTCAAAGGTGAGTGAGAAGCACAGTGAGAATGCAAATAAGGTTGCGATCCTTGCATTGATGTAGTCACCATGACAACGAGCCCTGGAGGAGTTGGCAAATGTCTCCTCTGTGTCCCATCTTACAAGAGGAAGTTCCACACGGGAAAGGAAGTACCACATTTCAAGTTTACTTAACAAAAATTATAGAAATGATTACCATTGACTCAAAGGATTTGATCAGCAGCAAATATAAGTAGAATTGGGGTTTCAGTCATTAACATTCAGCCCTGTGTATTATTCAGAGTAAAGAATGTTTTCCGTCCATAAACCAAATCCCTGAGTATTTGTTGCCATTTTAAACTTTGGTCTGTATAGGTTCCTTGAGTCAGGACTCAAAGGGTTAGTTCTAACTAAATAATAGACGTTGAATAGGTTTTAGTGGGTAGATAATGATCCCAAAATAGTATCCAAGCTCTGTGAGTAATGGCATACTGCTCAAAAAATTCACAGTGTGGTGTGCGTATCAGAAAATCTAAGTCCTCTTTAGTGTCATTTAATGGTCTCTATGCCCTGTTCTTTAGGTGGTAGAGTCGATGTCAACAACCTGAACACAGTTCTGGACAATATGGAAGTCAAGCTTTCAAATACGGAGCTTAGAGATCTGAGTCAAAGCATTCATGTTGGTGGTGAGCATCTAATTAGATGTCAAATGTCGCTCTTTGTGCCACTGTAATATACTTACATAGACTGTATAATTTGTAAAGAAGAGAACCTTATTTTCTCAGTTGGGGAGGCTGTGAAGTCCTAGATTAAGGGCCCTGCATCCACTGAGTGCTTCTTGCTGTATCATTACACGGTAGAGCCCTCATGGACTAACCTATCAAAATCCTACTTTCAAGGCTAAGGAGATGGCCCTATGGTAAAGCCCTTGCCATACAGGTCTGGGGCCCTGGGTTCAGATTCTCAGATCCTGTATAAGGGGCACAGCACTGTGACTGTAATCCAGCACTTCTGCAGTGACATGGGAGGCAGAGACAGGAGACTCGCCAGAGGCTCGAGAGCCAGAAAGTCTGGCATAGGCAGCAGTTAAAACACAGACCCTGCCTCAAACAAGGTAGGTGAAGACCAACACCCAGGGCTTCCCACTGACCACCCCATGTGCACCATAGTGTGCGCATGAGCATGCACCCACATGTGTGCACAGGCACACACACACACACCACCACCACCACCACCAAGCTTCTTTAATCCCACCTTTTAATAGTATTAAAATGGCATATGCATTCTATCTGAGTTATAAAGAGGATGTATGTTCAAATAATGGTATCTCGGTTTAGTTCAAAGAACCTTGTGTGTATCTAAGTTTGCTTTTGTTTGTGTTATATATCCTTTCCAAAGAAGGGAGAGCCAGGAAGAACCAAGTGGGGGATACCAGGCAATACAGCTGATTGTATTTTAGCACATGAGCAGCTGGTTTCCCATCTGAAAAAATAAGGATCTGAAAAAATAAAACATTATTCTTTGGTTTATGAGATTTTTGCTCTCACAAGTACCAGATAGTACAAAAGTCTTCCACATTTTGACTGAGCTCAAATGCTCCAAATAGACATCTCAATCACCTTTCCTCTCAATATAAACAAATCTGATCCACTATAAGCCAGAAATTGCATCATTGAAATTTTTAAGTTTTTTAAATATTTATTTATTTATTATGTGTACAGTGTTCTGGCATTTGTACCTACAAGCCAGAAGAGGGCACCAAACCTCATTATAGATGGTTGTGAGCCACCATGTGGGTGCTGGGAATTGAACTCGGAACCTCTGGAAGAGCAGCCAGTGCTCCTAGCCTCTGAGCCATCTCTCCATCCCCCGAAATTTTTAGTATTTTAAGACTTTTAATATTTTAAGTGACAAGAAATTGAGTGAATCATTTGCAGAGTGTTCTTTTGAATGTGTATGCACATCGTGGAATGGCTGCGTCCTGCTGATTAACATGAAAGTCTGTTCCGTCACTGTTTCTGAAGTGTGTGAACAATGGGGATATGGGGATGGCGCCCAAAGGATAACGATGCGAGCCGTCCCTACGCATGTACAGAGTCCCATAGTCCCTGTGAGCTGTCCCCACACATACAGAGTCCCATAGTCCCTGCCAGCTGTCCCCACGCATACAGAGTCCCATAGTCCCTGCGAGCTGTCCCCACACAGAGTCCCATAGTCCCTGCCAGCTGTCCCCACACATACAGAGTCCCATAGTCCCTGCCAGCTGTCCCCATGCATGTACACACAGTCCCATAGTCCCTGCAAGCTGTCCCCACGCATACTGAGTCCCATAGTCCCTGCGAGCTGTCTCCACGCATACAGAGTTCCATAGTCCCTGCCAGTTATCCCCACGCATACAGAGTCCCATAGTCCCTGCCAGCTGTCCCCACGCATGTACACACAGTCCCATAGTCTCTGCAAGCTGTCCCCACGCATACAGAGTCCCATAGTCCCTGCGAGCTGTCCCCACCCATGTTCAAACAGCCCCATAGTCCCTGCGAGCCATCCCTACACATGAACAGAGTCCCATAGTCCCTGCTACATCATAATGTGGTTCTCATCTTCTCCTGTAGTTGATGAGAAAATTCCTCTAAAAACACTGCTGGAAAAGCTGAAAGACTTTACAGGTGAGTGGAAAAGTTATAAAATTAGGGTTTTATTTAACCACATTTTATAGTCACTGATATTTCTCAATACTCAGTGCTTGAGTTATAAATTCTGATGTGTTTATATACTTGATAATGATATTTGACTAAAATTCCATGTTTTAAAGTTCCCTGTAGTTTTGGAATGAGATTCTATTTAGTCTCTTGTTTATGATGTTATAATTACTTTAGCGGTGCTTTGTAAACACTGTAGAGAAAGGCATAGCAATCCTTAATGAAGTTTTCAACTAAATTGTGTTCATTGTAATTCTTTTTTTAAAAGTCAAAATGATTTTTTGGCTAAGCATAGCATCTCATAACTGTAAAACCAGAATTCTGGAGACTGAGGCAAGAGGATCCTGAATTCACAGCCAGTCTCAGCTATAAAATAACTTTGAGGCCAGGCAGTGGTGGCTCACGCATTTAATCCCAGCACTCGGGAGGCAGAGGCAGGCGGATCTCTGTGAGTTCAAGACCAGCCTGGTCTACAAGAGCTAGTTCCAGGACAGGCCCCAAAGCCACAGAGAAACCCTGTCTCAAAAAACCAAAAAAAAAAAAAATAATAATAATAATAACTTTGAGGCCAATGTGGGACACATAAGGAGAATAAAGAAGCAAATAAATGAATATAAAATTATATTGGAATAAAATTTTATCTAAGTATCTTTTAATGAATTAAATTGGGCCTGATAAGATGGCTCAGCAGGTAAAAGTACATGCTGCCAAGTCTAATGACCTGAGTTTGGGTCCTAGGACCCATGTGGTGGAAGAGAGAAAACTGACTCCTATAAGTCCTCCTCTGGCCTCCACCCCTGCACCACACACATGCACATACACTAAAAAATAAATGTAATAAATTCATACAATTTCATTCTGGAAGTTATTGTTCACCCACTGTAAAAGAAGCATATGTATATCATGAAGATAAATTTAGCTTAACAAAGTTACTGATGCTATAGTTTTAATTTTTTTCTTTTTACTTTAATCTTTGGCCTGAAAACTTGGGTACTCTTAATTATGAAGAGACTCTTCTTGTTAGACGTCAAGCATGGTCTGAACTGTGATGCTCAACCAATCTCTTTTGACAGGTGAGAAGATTGAGCCTAGTGATGTACAACGTTTCCTGGCAAACCTTGATATCGAGCTCGCAGACAAGGAACTGGAAAACCTATTGAAAATGCTGCCCCTCGATGGTGAGTCAGTGAAGCTTCTTGGGAGGTTGAGATTCTTTTACCTGTAGGCAGACATTCCTCTCCCCACCCCTGCCAGTTCCCAAATAACAGACAAGGAGGCTTAATATTATTTGTAAATGCTCAGCCGATAGCTCAGGCTTGTTATTAGCTAACTCATATTTAAATTAGCCTGTATTTCTCATCTGTGCTTCGCCATGTGGCTCATGGCCTATTACCTCATTTTCTATACATCCTGCTTCCTGGGCGGCTAACTGGCATCCCCTGACTCCGCCCTTCCTCATCCCATCATTCTCAGTGTGGCTTTCCTGCCTAACTTTATCCTGTTCAGCTACTGGCCAATCAGCTTGTTTATTAAACCAATTATAATGACATATATTCACACCATGTACAGAGGATTATCCCACAGCATTTTTAGCATTGCATTTTTAATTGTTTTAAGTAATTAAAGGATAATTTTTAAAACTAAGATTGATGATGCATAAGAAAATTATCATCATCAGAGTTTGTTTTAGAAATGAAGCAGCCTTTGATAAATGTTTTCTGTTCCTGCCCCCACACCAGTAGTAAGTTCACATCATATAAAAAGAGGCTAAGGGGAAATGGAAGAAACAAAAAATAAAATCAGAATTTAAAAGAAAGGAAAGCTATGTATGTGTTGATATAATAGGCTCTTTAGAGGAACACACTTAGCACATTGGGAAAAGATCAGTTCATTGTTAAAGATGAAAAATTCAGGCAAAATATTGTTTAAAACTCTATTGATTATTTAATAACTTATATGCTATATAATTAACACAAAGAAAGTGTATGTTGGAGCTGGAGAGATGGCTCAGTGGTTAAAAACACTGGTTACTCTTTCAGAGGACCTGGTTGAGTTCCCAGCACCCACATGGCACCTCACAACTGTCTGTAACTTCAGTTTCAAAGAACCGAACACCTTCTTCTAACCTCTTGGGACACCAGGCATGCATATGGTGAAGAGACATGCAGATAGGCAAAACACTCACACACATAAAATAAAAATAAATAATGTTTCATACAGTTACAGACTTGTGTCTTCCCCACCATTGTCCATTTTAGAATATTTTTGTTATCTCCAAACAGAAACAGCACACCCATTGCCAGTCATTCCTTATCCCCAGTTCTTCTGTACTACTTGGACAGCCACTAACCCATCTTCATCAATTTGCCTATTCCTAATAATTCATAGAAATGGAATTATCTAATAATTTTCTGTGAATATACACCCATGTCCTATAATGTACCAGTGCTTCACTTTTTTTGTTACTGAGTAATCTTATGTATTAGAAATATCACATTTTATTTATTATCTGTCTCTGGGTAAATGAGTATTTAGTTATTTCCACCTTTGGGCTAATATGAATGTCCCCACAACTATTCATGTACAAGTTTTTGTGTGCATGTATGTTTTAACTTTTCTAGGGTGTATCTAGAAGCAAAATTGCTGGGTCATACAGTAACTTTTTATCTAATGGTTAAAGAGAGCCAGGATAAGGGCTGAAGAAATAAACAGTAGTTAATTAACACTTCTCTTTGAGAAGACCTGAGTTCAGTTCCCAGCACCCACATCCTGTGGTTCAAAACCACATGTAACTCCATCTCCAGGGGATCTGATTCCTTTTTACCTGCATACGCATTTACACGCACGCACGTGCGCACATACACACACACACACACACACACACAAACACCCCAAATAAATAATAAAATAAATCTTTTTAGCCAGACTACCTTTCAAGGGGTCCGTTCTGCTTCTTTGCTCTCCCACCAGCAGAGTATGAGGGCTCTAATTTTCCCACAACTCCTGTTACTACCTGTCCTTTAGTGTTGACCAAGATTTCTGTCCCAACAGGTCCCAAAGCAGTCGTTAAGTCCCAAAGAAACACACAGAGGTCTACATTAATCATAAACTGATTGGCATATTAGCTCATGCTTCTTATTAATTAGTTCTTACATCTTACATTAACCCATTATTCTTGTCTGTGTTAGCCACATGACTTAGTACCTTTTTCAGCAAGGCAGTCACATTTGCGTCCTCTGTGTCTGGGTGACGACTGCAGACTGAATCTTTCCTCTTCCCAGAATTCTCCTCTTCTCATTGCCTTGCCTATACTTCCTGCCTGGCTACTGTCCAATAAACATTTTATTAAACAAGTAGAAGAAACAAATCTTTACAGGGTAAAACCATTGTTCCACACTATTTCTTCCCCCATTTTTTCAAAACAAGAACTCTGGATAGAATCTCCCTTGTTTAGCTTTCTTCCTGACCATTATCCATACAACTTGTAACCAACATTCTAAACAAAGGCAACATCCATAATACATTTTTTGGGAAAGTGGGCATAGTTTTCCAGGCTACTTTCTGCTTTTTAGGGGCACTGATAATCTTAGAGATACCTAAAGAAAATTTAGAATTTGTAGAAGGAGCGGTGGGCTGCGTTCACGCCCTGCTCCCGCACGGCTAGCTTAGCCCCAGAATAATTACACGGAAACTGTATTCATTTAAATACTGCCTGGCCCATTAGTTTCAGCCTCCTATTGGCTAATTCTCACATCTTGCTTTAACCCATATTCAGTAATCTGTGTAGCACCATGAGGTGGTGGCTTACCGGGAAAGATCCTAACCTGTGTCTGTCTCAGATCGGAGAATCGTGGCGACTGACTCATTGCCTTCTTCCCAGCATTCTGTTCTGTCTATTCCACCCACCTATGTTCTGACCTATCAGGCCAAGCAGTTTCTTTATTAATTAACCAATGAAAGCAACACATAGAAAGAAGACCCACCTACATCAAGAATTATGATCAAGTCTTGACTGGAAAATTCAGTGAGGCTTGTTCATCTCAGCCAACATTCTTGAAACTGTTCTGGATGCAGAACTCAGAGGAAACTCCAACAGAGGTCCTCTGAAATGTTGGATCATCTGGACCATCTGCTCCTACTGGAGATTCTTCAGGGAGTCTTCCTTGATCAAACCTTATTTTTCTTAGCCCAGAATAAATCCATAGCCTCTCATTTCCTGAAGCAGAAGCAAAAGCTCTTCTACAAAGTAACATACCTTTTGACTTAAATTTTAAAGTCAAGGCATTTTCAAAATAAATATGTTAGATTAATCCAGCAGCATTTGTAATCAAATACCTTTTAGCAGCTATTTTTCCTTCCTCAGCCATCAAACAATTTAAAGACAACACAATAACATACAGTATCCAGACTCTCTGTTTATTCTTTATCTTTATGTGTCTTTATTTTAAACTCTATTTTTTTTAATTTTTAAATTTTGGATTTTTTGAGACAGGTTCTCTGTGTATCTTTGGCTGTCCTGGAACTCACTCTGTAGACCAGGCTGTCCTAGAACTCACAGAAATCTGCCTGCCTTTGCCTCCCAAGTGTTGGGATTAAAGGTGTGTGCCACCACACCCAACTACTCTCTTTTATTCTTTTTTTATTTTAAGGACTTTATTTTTTTCTTTTCTCTCCCAAGCCTACATATATCTTTAAACACACTGTAAACCCTTAAAGGTTTTCTTCATCTTTGAATCTATCTTTGCTGTGTATCTCTCTTTTTCTGACCACACGAGTTTTTAATTTGCTAAATGATATGACTAGGATTAAAGCTGTGGTTTTGACGGCTGGATCCAGCACATTCTTTAGCTTTCTGAGAGTCTGCCCTCATGGCAAAGGTACTGGAGGAGCCATGTTTATTACCACAACTCTATAGTGTTTCAAGGTCCCTGCCACCACCAAGAAGCATGCTGTCTGCTATTCGTACACACCTTTTAAGTGCTTTGTGGCAGAGCCTCTTAAAAGGGCTGCAAAGTTTTTGCAGCTAAAGCTGAGTCAGGAAGCCTCTCTTAAATGGGATGCATTTGCCTCTAGCAAACAGAGCCCACCTGAGAAAATGCTTCTACCAAGAAGCCATGCTTAACTCTGTTATTTTGTGTCTAGAATTCCTTTCCAAACTCTCAGGTTTTAAGTGGATTTAGTTACCCACTTTGGCGCCATTCTTGCCTGGTCACCCCGCCTATACTTCCTGCCTGGCTACTGACCAATCAGCATTTTATTAAACAAGTACAGGAAACAAATCTTTACAGGGTAGAACCATTGTCCCACAGCACTTTAGTGAGTGAAGTGGTACCTCAGCCTGTTTCTTCCTTATGTTTCTCAAATCGTATCTTTTCATGTACACATTGGCCATTTGTGTATCATCTTTAGAGAAATGTCTGTTCTTCACCTGTGTCCAGTTTTTTGTTTGTTTTTGTTTCGTTTGTCAAGACAAGGTTTCCCTTGGTAGCCCTAACTGTCCTGAACTTGCTTTGTAGACCATGCTGGACTTGAACTCACAGAAATCCTCCTGCCTCTGCCTCCTAAATGCTGGGATTAAAGGTGTGGGCAACCACACCCAGCACTTTGTCTGTATAGCCTTTCTCAGTGAGGAAATTCTTTACACATTGTAGAAAAGGCTCTTACCATATATATAGCTTGCGGAAAGTTTGCTCTGTTTTTGAGGATTGTCTTTATTGATGGTGTCCTCTGATACACAAAATGTCCTTATTTGACGATACCCAGTTAATTCATTCTTCTGTTGTTTTTGGTGTTGAATCTAAAAAATATCATTGTCTAATCTAAAGATAGTGATGCTTATATCTAAATTTCCCCTAGGAGATTCAGCTCTGATGTTAGGGCGTTTGGTCCATGTGGGACGTATTTTGTGTCGGGGATTAAGATTAGATGTCTAAGCAATGATATTCTCTTACACGTGAATATCCAGTTCTTCCAGCACCATTTGTTAAAAGCATCATCTTTCTCCCTTGGAATGACGTTGGCATCCTTATTGAGAGTGAGCTGATGGTAAACATAAAGGATTACTTCTGCAGCTTTCTTCTATGGCGTCTATGATTCCTGTTACCCCAGAACCCCACCACATTGGTTACTGCTGCTTTGTAGTAAGTCCTTAGGTTTAAAGTGCGGGTCTTCTTCTTTTGTCCTTCACTGCCCAATGAATCTTGGTATTAGCCTCTCCATTTACACAAACAAGTTAGCTTTGTTTTGATAGATCGCATAGGATCTGCAGATCAGTCTGAGGGAGAAGATCATGTTCACAATGTTAAGTTTCGTGATGATCTGTGAACACAGAGTTTGACTGAGTCTTTGAAAATTCCCTTCTACCATACCTTTTATTTTAGAGTAGACGTTTCCCCGTCCTGTTAAATTTATCCTAAAGCATTTTATTATAATTGGAATCACTTCTGTTTGTGTTTATTAATTAAATACAAAATGTAATTGGTGTTTATAAACAAGTTAGCAGTTTTGAACGTTGGGAGTCTTTATTGTTAAAGTCATACTATTTTGCTAATCTCAAATTTACCCTAAAATGGTTTATGGCTTTTCTGACAGATACTGGGAAGTTCCATAGTAACAGGCTGCTGAAGGGTGTGAAGGATCTCAAAGGTAAGGGGCCACAGGGCAAGGTATAGCATCTGGATTCTCCAGGCTTTATGCTGCCCAGCTATGGACTGGGGCCATAGTGCACAGCTATGGTTCATGAGCATACATTTTATCTGCTGTCACAATGTCCTTTTTGTGAGATGAAGTCTATTATGTTTTTACCTTTGTTCCACCTTTTCTCTAAATAAAGAGTAAAACAAAGAGCTGTCCATTATTGAAGTGCACCATGGAGTCACAGAGGTCGGAGTCTAGAAACACAAACCCATCCTGCTGTCTGTGCTATGGAATGAAACTGGCATCTACAGCTTGCTTAGCTCAACCTTCTAACACTGTTCAAACATGTCAGTTTATCAATAAGAGTAATTTAAAAATTCCTGTTCTGAAAGGACAGATTTATTTGAGACTTTAGTCTTACTGAAAGTAATATTGCAAAACCATAAAATATTAGAATTTTTAAATTTCTCATTTTGTTTTAAAAATAGTTATTTAAGTTTAAAGCTGAAAAATGGTATCTTTCTTATTTTGCTGTCGTGTGACTTTTTTCAAATGTTTCTTTACTGCCTCTTTTTGAAGGGGGTAAGATCAAAAAGGATAGTCTCCACAGTTCTTTGGAAAATATGGGAATAAAACTCTCAATGGAGGAATTTGCTGAAGTGACAGAAAACCTAGAAACTGATGGTGAGCAATAAGGCGGATTTAAATTATTTGTTGACTTTATCTCCTATATGATGAAATCTTTAAAATTGCATCAGTATTGAATAGATATTTTAAAACTTAAAGGAGATCCCAATGTTAAGGTAAGAATACTCAGTTAAAATTTTTTTAGAAAATTAATACATTTCTATGTGAATTATAAAAATTGCTGGGAATGAAGAGGTGACTCAGCAGTTAAAAGCACTGGCTGCTCTTCCGGAGGTCCTAAGTTCAATTCCTAGCACCTACATGATGGCTCACAACCATCTGTAATGAGATCTGGTGCCCTCTTCTGATGTGCAGGCAAACATGCAGGCAGAACACTGTGTATATACATAATAATTAATAATTAGTTACTTAGTTAATCAATTTCTGGGAGCTAGCAGAATTACTAAAGCGTTAGTGAGGGCTGGACATAGAGTGCAGTGGTCAGTGCTTGTCTAGCACACATGAGGCCCCTACCTTCATCCTCAGTACAAGGAAGAAGGGGAGAGTGAAAGGGAGAGAAAGGCAGGAGAAGAAAAAAGGAAGAAGAGAGGAAGATGGAAGGGGAAGAGAAATGAGGGGGCAAAGAAGGAAGGGGAGGGGAGGAATATAGGAAGACAGGCAAAGAGAAAAGAGAGGAGGAAAAAAGTAATGAGGATCAAATAGAGAGTGAGACGTGTGTTTCTAGGCAAGTAATAAAGCAAGCCAGGACGGAGTGCACAGCAGACTTCAGAACCGTGCAGCCTTGGCTATTTGTTCTCCTGCCCATTGCAGTCTGCAGTCTATCCTTCCTCCTTTTGGTCAGTATACCACATAAGCTAAGTGGTCATCTAACTGTAAAGTCCTGTGCACTGTCCTGTCTTTTTAGCTGTTGTCCTGCTCTCTCCTAAGGGATTCTTTCTTACTTAAAGTGTCCTCTCTGTTGTCTACCCCACTTTCCCTTTATGGTGGTCTCCTCCGACCTTATCCAGTCCTGTCTTGCTTTCTTTCTGCTTGGACAATTTCTGTCTTTCAACAATTGAAAGCTTAGATTCTCATGCTTGCTTCATCAGAGCAGTATTGATTGCTTTCGTTTTGCTTTATTATGTTTTTGTTTTTGTTTTTGTTTTTGGGGTTTTTTGTTTTGTTTTGTTTTGTTTTGCTTTGTTTTGTTTTGTTGAGACAGTAGCCCTGGGCCCTGGTTGTTCTGGAAATCAGTGAAGACCAGGCTGGCCTCAAACTCAGAGATCCACCACCTGCCTTTGCCTCCCATGTGCTGGGATTAAAGACGTGCGCCACCACTGCTCGGCTGCTGTTTGCTTTTCTAAATGACAATATGTTTATTATAGAAATAGTTCCCTACATGCATATAATAGACTCTGATATATTCACCTCTCCATTACCCTCTCTTTACGTATGAATGTGTCTGAGTCTAGTTTATTTCATTTCGTGTGATTATCTAGTTCCACCCACTTTCCTGCAAATGATTCACCTTTGTTTTTTTGCCTGAATTAAAAACATCATGGTGCGTGTAAAACCACCTCTCTCCATTCACTCATTGATTAATGTGCACCCAGGCTGGTGCCCATAAAATCTCAATGATGATTTTTATTTGCGTTGCTCTGATGGCTCAGGTTGCTGAACGGTTTTGCATGTCAGCTTAGAGCTTGTGCTCCTCTGGAGAGCTGGCTCTTCAGCTCATCTGTCCAGTTGTTAGTCATTTATTTGCTCTTGTGTTGTTTGCTTTTTTTAATTCTTTAGGCGCTCAGGATGCAGATGAACAGCCGACAGTGCTCAGCTTCATTCCAGAGTCTCTATCTTGATTCTGGCCCTTGTTTCCTCCAGGATGCAGAAACTTTTCAATCCAACAAAATCCCACCCGTTGAGTCTTGCTATTGCTCCCAGGGCTATGGAGTCCAGCTGAGAAAGTTATGCCTTCTGACTATATCTTGAAGTCTTTTCCCTAGTAGTCTCAAATATTCAGATGCTATATTAGTTTTTGATCCATTTTGAGTTGATTTTCTTATAGGGAGAAAAATAGGGATCCTTTTTGTCTTCTCTGTGTGGCTGTCTAGTGCCCAGAGCATTTGTCAAAGAGGCTGTCATTTCTCCAGAGTCTGTTTTTTTTTTTAAAATACATTTGTCAAAGTCAGGTGGCTGTGACTGTGTGAGTTTGTTTGTAGGCCCTCTCTTCTGCTCCATTGGTCTATGCATCTGTTTTCTACTGATAACTAGCTTAACTAGCTGTTTTGTTGCTATGGATTTGTATTATAAATTAAAATCAGATATTTCAGTAACTCTAGCATTGCTTTTTTTATGCTCAGGATTACTTTGGCTATTTGGGGGTCTTTTGTGTGTCCATATGGATTCTAGAATTATTACTCTATTTCTGTGAATAATACCATTAGAATTTTGATAGTGATTACATTGAACATGTAGGTTGCTTTCAATAATGTGGTATTTTTCATAATCTTCATTCTGCTCCTCCATAAACATAGACTGTCTGTCTTCAAGTGTCTTCAGCTCGTTCTTCATTGTCACATGATTTTCATTGTAAAGATTCTTCATCTCATTGGTGAAATTTCTCTGCATTTGGGGGAGACAGTAGATAGCAATACTGAATAGGATTGCTTTCCTGGTTTCTTCTCAGAGATGTTCATTGTTAGCTTATAAGGAAAGTGCTTGTTTTTATGTGATGGGTTTGTACGATGTTTCTCAGATCTACGCGACTTCTGGTGGTGCTTTAGGGTCTAATTTAAAAACTCATTCTTAACATCTGCCTGACCACACAGTGAAGTCTTTTCCTTTTCGTATTTCCTTCATGTCTTTCTGTAGCCTTATTGCTGTCCCTATCCAGGAGAGGTTGACAACTGGTGCTTCTGTCCTTCCTTATTATTTAAGTAGAAATGTCCCCAGGGCTCAAACAAGTCTGAATTGGAGCTGGGCAGTTCCTCTCAGCAGGCCAGAGACTCATTATGGCAGAGCATTGTGCGTGAGGCCCTGGGGATCTCCAAGACTTCAAATAAAGCTCCTAACTTATGTATTAATTAAGTAATTAAAATGAAATAAGGTGTTTTTAAAATTAGGAGAAGGAGTGGGCACACCTGCTCTGGCACATTTTTGGGGTCAGAGAACGGCTTCCAGGAAGTCAGTCCTCTGTTTCTGGCATCTGGGTCCAGGAGGTAGAACTTAGATCATCAGCCTTGGTGGTGAGACCCTTTACCCACTGAGCCACCTCGCCAGCCCCTGGTTACAGCGGTTTAAAGAGAATGAACAAGCTCCCAACAGATATTCTTAATATGGCATGAATTTATAAAACTCCAAAAAGCTTAAGAAGTGTCCAAATCATGGTGGGAGCTAGATTTAGCAGGACTTCACTATGTACACGTGATCGGTATTTGCTTTCTGAGCTCACACCGTTGACTGTGTGTTTCTGTTGCATTTTTCCAGCAAAGGGGAATGCTGATCTGCCGAAAGTGATGGAGAAAGTAAAAGCTGTCACGGGTGAGCGCAAAGTCCCTCCGCGAAGGCTTCTTATTGGTTCTGCTATTGTGCTTTGCCACTGGCCATAGTTGCTGTGGGAATTCTGTTACTTTACTCTGTTTATAAGCATCTGACTAAACTGGACTTTAAAAATTAGGCTCTTGTATGTGAAATTTTACTGTTACATCTTGGTAGAGATATACTTATTTCCTGAAATTTTGGCAGATCTTTTCTCTTTGTAGTACAATAAAGGTTAACAGAAATATTTAAAATCCATATAATCAAAGCTGAATGTAGTGGCACCTTCTTGCAATCTGAGCACTTGAGAAAGCAGAAGGAAGATTGTGAGTTTGATACCAACCTGGACTACACAGCAAGACCCTGTCTCAAAATAAGACTCCCATTCCCCCAGAATTTCTGGTTTGTGAAGGTGGATGGTTCCTCCTAATTAAAGAATAGATATTTTGTTCCTTTCCCATAGACCATGCAGAAGCCTCATTTGGGGCAGATGGCCCTGAAAGACTCTACTTTCCTTTCTGGCTACTAGACACACAGTCAAATGTCAGCCTCAACCAACTGGAAAAGTGCTAAATCTGCTAAGGAGGGAAGTCCGTATTCCTGGAGGATCTACAAGACCTGGCCACTGTGCACTGATGTGCACTGGAGCATGGATAGGACAGGCTCTTGAGAGTGCTGTGTGGCATGAGAGGAAGTTTACTGATCCAAGGACGGGCTCCTGTAACTCAGACTTGAATGCATGTCAAATGTCCTGCTAGAATGGCTCCCAGAAACTGGGAGAATGTTCCATGTTAAATTATTTAGAAATTCCAGAAATACTTTTGAGGTATGTGGAGACAGAACAAAAATGTTTAAAAAAAATTAGTGTAGAGTCTGTTACAGAAGACCAGAAAGAGACATGACGAATCACTATGTTTTGTTGACCAAGACAACACGAACAGTGCCTGCTTCCGGTCTCTGGATCCCACTTCCTCTCAGAACCGTGACTTTGATGAGGGAACTCAACTTCAGCTGTCTCTGTAGTTCTCTTGATCCTGACTTCAGCAGGGTTTCCTTAACGAACAGGAAATGTAGACCCTTTTAAAGGTTGCCATGAAGCCTTTGAGCTTTTCTACACCAACTTGCTACATCAGCCAGCCAAGATTTACAGTTACACTTTCTTTAAAGCTCTTAAAGATACAAATGCGTGTAAGCAAAGGAATCTTGACTCGGGGGCGAGGGTTCTTGTTAGGCATATCGAAATCTAGGCTGCAGGTTAAATTTTACAAGCAAAACCACATTCAAACTGGTTTGCTCCAAGTGATAACTAGGAGATCTATACAGAACACAGGGACTGCGTACTCATAAATGGCTGACCTTTATTCACATGAGACTCCTATGGGTTGGTCAGGAGCCATGGGATGAAAGCCATCAATCGCTGTTTAATAACAGAAGAAAGAAAGGGAGAAATTGGAATGGGAAAAGAAAGTAGTGACTATTTCATGTTGATGGCATACCAACTTGTACATAGATTATTTTCCAATTTAATCTAAAATTTTCTTCTAATTTGAGTATAAGTTGAGCAAATTTTTAAGTCAAATTATTAAAAGGATGTTCTTTTTTGCTGTACTACTAGATCATTATTCCATTTTTGTGACCTACAATTGAAGCAGTTCTTAAGAGTCTCCAGACAGTCCAATAGGAAGTTGGGTTTGTTAATGGTTAGTTATATCATTATATGTGAGTTCCAAGGTATATTGTTGTGTTATAAAAAGCAAAGTATGGAATAATCATTGTAGATTAATACATGTCATATAATAGCAGAATAAAATAAATATGAAATATTTGACAAGTGACATAAAGTAGAAGTATATTAGATCCCAACATTATATACCCCATGTATTTTATATGTATATTATTATTTTATATATATTTATATATTTTATTTAGTGAATTACTGCTATTAAGTGAAAAGCAAAATAGTGATTCAGAACATATTTTTCAATGTGAGACAGATGTTTTCAAAATGGATTTTATGAGCATTTGTGAACCTAATGTTGGGCTTCACTCTGTCCTTGAAGATCCTAATGCCATTTATAAGTACATGAAGTTGGTGAAAGTGTAAGATTAGATCCATAGCTTCCCTCAGATTTTCAAAGGGAGTGCATCTCAAAGAAACAAATCCCTTTGAAAGTCACTATTTTCAAGTCAATGCTTTTCTTCCCATGGTTCTTTTTCTGAGCAGAGAATGTCAGTATAAAAGATCTGGAAGGTGTTCTAAGCAATATGGGCATCAAGCTGACCAACAAAGAACTTGAAGACCTGGTGAAAAGCCTTCCTGTTGGTGGTGAGTATGGTCAATGTCATTGGCTTTTTAATGACTCTGGTTTTAGACATGGCCTTGCTATCTATGGAACTTTCTATGTGTCTTAGTCAGGTTTCTACTGCTGTGAAAAAGAATCACTCTGACCAAGAGAGACTTGAGTGGCAAAGGGCTTATTTCCTCTTAGAGTTCATGATCCATGGCCCATTACAAAGGGGAGTCAGGGCAGAAACTCAAGAAAGGAACCATGGAAGCAAATGTCATGGAGGAACACTGCTCCTTGGCTTGTTTCTCATGGCCTGCTCTACCTGCATCCAGGACGATGCATCCAGCATGATTTGGCCAGGGGTGCCACCATCCCCAGTAGGCTGGGCCCTCCCACATCCATCATTAAAAAAGAAAACACCCTAAAGACTCAGTTACAAGCTGTCTAATGGAGACACTTTCTCAGTTGAGGTTCCTCTGCCCAGAAACTCTAGCTTGTTTCAAGTAGAGAAAAGCTAACAGGATGCTGTGCATTCCAGACTGCCTAAGAACTCTTGATCCTCCTGCTCCACCTCCTGAGTGCAGGGGATACAGCCATGTGCCGCCATGTCCAGCTCCACTGGCTTAGGAGCCCCACTGTCACCAATAGGGCCATGACTTTAGGTCATTATCTTAGGAGGATGGAGAGTGTTCGTAGGTTATTCTGCATCATATTTTGAGTTTCAAGTTATGTTTTCTGTTGTAGCTGATAATAAAGTGCATCTGAAAACTTTGCAAGATGAAGCAAAAGCTTTTACTGGTAAGAATTGGTCATAAATGATTTTTAAATTATGACTTATGCTTAATCTTATAATAGTGTTTTCTGAAATGTAGTATACTTTATAGAGTCATATATTTTCAGTATTCCTCTTGATAAAATATTTGCATCACTGACCCACAGATTTATTTGTTTGTTATTTTATAAGTAAACAGCAAAGTCTGTTTTTAATAATGTCTTACATTTTTTGCTACTTTTTTCCAATAAAATGGTGTCATTATTTACCAGCATCAGAACTACATAGTTATAATAAGAGAATAAAGCATTTAAAAAGATATAAGTAATATCTTGCAAACAGCATAAAGTTTTGACAAAATAGAGGAAACATATAATGATATATATATATATATATATATATATATATATATATATATATATATAAAATGCTATTGTCCCTAAATATCCAAACAATTATATAACCATTCTGGTACTATTTTCATCACTAGGAATATACAATAGGATCTACATAATGTAGTGGCTTGTAGCATATAAATTCTGTTTTAAACTTACAGCAAACTATTTCTATCGGAAGGTTTTACATCTCCTATTTGTTCGTGCGTTAGAAACAGAAGTGGTAGAAGCATATTTGTAGGTGATTCACAATAATTTGGTTATTCCCTAATATCATATGAACCTTCATCTTTTTAAGGTGAAAAAATTGACTTTAGTGACCTCCAAAGTACACTGAAGACTCTGGGGATTGAGCTTTCCAACAAGGATTTGAAGCAACTCCTGAAAACACTGCCTGTCGATGGTGAGTCACACTCATGTGTCATGCCAATGGCAAATCCCTCCCAGGGAATTTGGCTTAGTGGGCTTTTGAGTTCTCAGCCTTTACAAAAATTCTGTAAGTTAACGCAAAGGCACATTTGATGTGAAAGTAGATTGTCAGCACTCCTCGGACACCATCTGAGAGTGTTCAGCCCATTGTTATTTGAGGACTGGAACAGCTGCAGAATAAAAAAAATTGTGTTTTCTCTATCTTACTGTGTTGCAGCATGGAATAATTAAACTCATATATGACTATAAAGTCCAAGAGTGGATAAGTTTTATGACAATGAAAAATAATTACATTTAAATGTTGATGCTGTGTGACTTTGAAAGACCAGTTTTGATGACATCTCACTAAAATGCATCCTGCTGCAGTCATATAATTTGTACTGTTTGGTGACTCTCCATGTCAGTGTTGGAGAGATCCGAATGCTGCCTCTATTTACAGATCATGAGAAGGTGTTTCAAAACAGACTGCTGAAAGACTTGAGGAGCACCAAACGTGAGTAGCAACAAGAAGGCATTGGACCACCCTCTGCTGTTGAATTTGCATTAGTTCAGTGCAGAGATTTGTGTTGCCTCTTGAAGAATATTTGTTTTTTTCTGATAACCATCTGTATTGTACAAAGACCTTTCTGCTGTCTTGTATTTTACAAACTTTCCCGAAGAAGAATGATATGAACAGAAATGTATATAGAATGCAGTTGTTGTGACCTACACCTTTAATCCCAGCACTCTCGAGGCTAAGGCAGGAGAATCACTGTGAGTTTAAGGTCAGCCTGAAGTTTATACTGAATTACAGGCTGCCCAGACTACACTGGGAATACTCTGGCTCAGAACAGAAGAAACTGGGAGGTTGGGGGAGGGGAGGAGGAGAAAGGGAGGCAAATGGACAGAAAGAAAATATAAGAATGGGCCAGCAAGATGGCTCAGTGGTAGGAAAGGTGTCTGCTGCAGAGCCTAACGACTTGAGCTCAATGCCCCAGAAACACGAGGTGGGAAGAGAGAACTGACTCCCACAAGTTGTTCTCAGACCACCACATACACATGAGTATTTCACACATGCACACACACACAAATTAATGAATGAATAGCTTTGGGGCCATGAGTGGGTGTTTTAGAAGAAGAATAGGAGAACAACAGGAAGGAGGAGGGGAAAAAATAACCAGGAAAATCATCTGAAACCATTTAGGGAACAAATGAAACCTCTCTCCTTGTGGGGATTATTGATTTGTGTCTTTTTCTTAGCTCTGCCCCACCTCACATTCTCCTGTGTAGACACTTTTAAATGCTGAGAAAATAAATTAGTATTTAACCCTGCTATTAACCTTTTAGGGAACCGAATGAAAATCTCTTATAGTTTTGTTCTTTTGTTCTTAAATGTTGACAGTTAGTTATACTAGACTATGGAAGTGTTTTCTTTTCTCATACATATTAAGTGGTAAAATCTGTTAGTCAAACATAATAACATGTGTGCACTTTAGAATACCTTCAAGTCTCGATGCTTTAGAAGCACCCCACTTTCCTCCATTTCCTTTCGTGTTCACTAGGAGGGAAGGTTGATGTAAATAAACTGGATGCTGCTTTAGAAGCCCTAAACATCAAGCTCACAGAAAAGGAACTTGAGCAGGTGAAGGATATTCTGAAAGATGGTGAGTGGTACAGGAAGTCTGATTTTTAAATAGAAGTTGAGTTTGCAGGATTAGTTATGAGTGCTTTAGGACTTAATTTACTTTTAGCCTGAGAGATTTTAATAGCTTTCAGAAGAACTTTTAATGAAACAAATGAGACACCTCATTTCTTTTGTCCCTTTAAAACCTGTAACCTGAGCAGGCATGATGGCCAAGCAGGTAAGGGCGCTAGCCACTGAGCCTGATGATGGGAGCGGCCTATGGGACCCACATCGTAGAAGGAGAATAAATCCTGTAAGTTGTCCTTTGACCTCCACATGTGCACCACGGTGCACACACACCACCCACCCACACTTGTGCACCACGGTGCATGCACACCACCCACCCACACTTGTGCACCATGGTGCATGCACACCACCCACCCACACGTGTGCACCCTGGTGTGTGCACCACCCACCCACACACATGTGCACCACGGTGCATGCACACCATCCACACATATGCACCATAGTGCATGCACACCATCCACCCACACGTGTGCACCACGGTGCATGCACACCATCCACCCACACATGTGCAGTGCATGCATACCACACACACACACACGTGTGCACCCTGGTGAATGCATACCACACACACACATGTGTGCATCCTGGTGAATGTACACCACACACACACACGTACACAAAATAAATAAAAATATGACATTTTAAACCTGAAACCCCTTTGTTTTTTCCTCCATACATCCCAGAGTAGGGGTTTTGTGCTAGTGATGAGGTAAGAATTATTGTTTGATTTTAGGAAAACAGGATCTGCAGCCATATCTCATTGACATTAATCCAGTGTATTCCATGTGTTCAACCATTCTTCCTTCTTCTAGTCGTGGATTTTGAAATTTCCTGCCTCCATCTATCCTCTCTTCCTATTCCTTTCTGAATTTTGTCACTGGTGACAAGTGCGTGAGGAAGCAAGATTATGCTGCTAGTTTTTGAGATGTGCACAGATTGGGTGTGATGGTGCACATGTGTAATCACAGAACCTGGCGACTTGAGGCAGGGGAATTCTGAATTCGCAGTCAGGCTTGGCTACTTGGTAACTAAGATCCTTTCTGAGAGAGCAAAAATGAGTTGACTAGGTGGCTCAGCAGTCTAAAGCACTTGCTCTCAGGGAGGTCCCAGCTTCAATTCCAAACATGGCTGCTGAAAACCATCCATAGCTCCAGTTCTAGGGGACCCAGCATCCTCTTTTGTGCTCTGCATACATACATGCTGCCAACGCACTCACACATATAAAATAAAATCCTTTTTTTCTTTCTTTTTCTCTGTAACTTTGGGACTTGTCCTGGAGCTAGCTCTTGTAGACCAGGCTGGCCTTGAACTCACAGAGATCCGCCTGCCTCTGCCTCCTGAGTACTGGGATTAAAGGCGTGCACCACCACCACCAAGCTAAAATAAAATTTTTTAAATTAAAAAAAAAAAACAACCCAGGAGCTACAGAGATGGCTCAAACAGCATAGCACTAGCTGTGGGAACATGAAGGCCTGAGCTTGAATCCATAGCACCACACAAAAGCCGGTCAACAGTGACAGATTGCTTCTGTGTCCAGCTCAGTGAAGAATGGCAAAGGAAGACACATGGCATTAACTGATGTTATTGTTATTGATGTAATATAATAATAAATTTGAAAAGTGAAAATACACATAGCATACTCCTTAGAGCCGTGAGCATTTTTAGAGGCTGTGTACCAACCCGTTACCACGGACTACAATAACTAAAGAGAGATGAGAAAAGGAGGGAAATGACTTTTCCTGACACACTTGTGCTGTTTTTTGCAAAGTGTTATTATAATTTTAATTTGATTCATTTTAACTTAAAATGGGTACAGATGATACAGCAAGCTGATGACTGACCTGACACCGGCCAGTTGGTTCGAGGAGTCACTAACCACTTAAGTCATTTCTGCTGCCTCCTTCCAACCCCAAGTTCCTTGCTGCTTAAATGGGTCTCCGTTTCAGTCAGCAGCTGACAACACACGATGACAGTCTTTGCCAGACCTTGAGAAGTAAAGTTGGAGGACTGCTCAGTCCCAAACAAAGCCACCTGGAATATGTGTGTGACATACTTTTTGTTAATGATTGAAGAAGAAAAATGTCACTTTTTATATTTTTTGTTCCAAAGCTCCAAAGGATGCAATAGTGAAAAATGATAGGATTTTTGCCAGAAGGTCACAAGCCAACACTGCCAAAAGTCAATATTTGTTAACTTTTGTACCGAAGATTATGGAGTAGCTAGAATTATAACTTGAATTTTCTTAAATATAAGAAGATAAGCTTATTTCACAATTTGCCTTTTGCTCAAACATTTTTAAAATATCTTTGTTCATTATTTACCATCAAATGTAAGTCTTCATTTTAGTTAGATTTACTTTATTGGTTTACTTAGTACATAATTAATCTTAAATATAAAGGATCTCTTGGGAGATACAGCTTTTTCTGAGTCTGTGCTATTATTCCCCTCTTGTCTTAGGAGGCCATAAGAAAATTGATTTGGGAAAACTGATGGATAAAATACAGTCTGTCACAGGTAAGAAAAAAGTTAGCAAATAGATGTGACTGTAATTTCTTTTGTAGTAAACCAATTTTGCTTTTCTCTCATTAGACATTTTTGAGAGGACACCAGGTAATAAAAATATACTCAGTCTATGTAAGGATTTTTAATATAAGTTTTAAGACTTAATGGTTTTAAGAGAGAACTTGGGCTTTTTAAAATATGAAGTTAAAAAGTATGCTTCAGTGAAATAATAATTTATATTTTAAAGACTGCTCAAGTCAAAGTAAAGACATTTAATTACAAGAAAAAATTGACAACATATCAGGTCAAAAAGGTGAGAGCTTTCTTCAATTTTTTCTGTTTTTAAAGTTTATATATTTTTAATTCCTTTGGAACTTTATATACATATGCAGTGTATTTTGATCACATTCACCTACCACTCCTCCCAACTGGATGTCCTGAGAGTCAGTCTGCGGTGCAGCTAATACTCATGGGAGTAGGGCCATGTACCTAAGTATGGTTGACACCAGGGTCCTCATCCTTAAAGAAACTGACTCTCTCCACAACTGTCAGTGGTCAGAGATCCTCAGCTAGGAGTGGGGGCTCATGACACTCCCATACTGGAATGTTGATTGGCTTCATCTTGTCCAGGCAACTCCAGCTGTTGTGGGTTAATGAGTACAGCTGTCCTGTCATGTCCGAGGACACTGTTTTGCCCTGGTCCTCACCTACTACTGGCCCTTGCAATCTTTCCACTCATGGCTGTCTTTTCTGAGGTGCTCCCCAGGTCATGCAGGGAGCAAGTTAATTTGTTCTCTTAAAACTTTTGAGTAGAGGGAAGTCAGGGATGGTGATGCCTCTGGAAGTTCTTTTATGGTACAGTGTTGTTTTACCTATCCTGGATTTTTTTCTGTTTTTCCATATGAAGTTGAGTATTGTTCTTTCAAGGTCTGTAAAGAATTGTGTTGGAATTTTGATGGGAGTTTTGTTGAATCCATAGATTGCTTTTGGTAGGATGGCCATTTTTACCGTTAATCTTATCCATCCAAGAGCATGAGATACCTTTCCAACTTCTGATACCTTCTACAATTTCTTTCTTCAAAGACTTAAATGGTTGACTTATATGTCTTTCACTTGCTGGGTTAGAGTTACACCAAAATAATTTGCTTTATCTGGCTATGTGAAGGGTGTTGTTTCCCTGATTTTAATATCAGCTGTTTGCTGTTTGTGTATAGAAAGGCTACTGTTTTTTCTGAGCTAATTTGTATCCAACCACTTCTCTGAATGTGTTTATCTGCAGAAGGAGTTCCCTCACAGATGTTTTGGAGTCACTTGGGTATATTGTTATATCTCTCTCTGCAGATAGCCATATTTTGACTTCTTCCTTTCCAATTTGTATCCCCTTGATCTCCTTTTGTTGTCTTACTGCTCTAGCTAGAATTTCAAGTACTATATTGAATAGATATGCAGAGAGTTTCTTGTTTTGTCCCTGATTTTAGTGGAATTGCTTTACGTTTTTTCTCCATTAAATTTGATGTTGACTATGGGCTTGCTATAAATTGCCTTTATTATGTTTAGGTATGTCCCTTGAATCCCTATTCTCTCCAAGACTCATGAAGGGGTATTGCATTTTGTCAAAGGCTTTTCCAGCATCTAATGAGATGATCATGTAGGTTTTTCTCTTTCAGTTTGTTTAAATAGTGGGTTTTATTGACAGATTTTCATATGTTGAGCCATCACTGCATCCCTGGGATGAGACTACTTGATCATTGTGTGTAGTCAGAGGCTGCTTATTCATTTCCTGGCTGCCCAGACCCAGAATAGTCACACAGAAACTATATTAATTGCAATACTGTTTGGCCAATAGCATAAGCATAATTCTAACTAACTCTTACATCTTAAATTAACCCATTTCTATTATTTTATATTTTACCATGAGGATTGTGGCCTACGAGTAAGGTTCTGGCTGGCTGTCTCCTTCAGCGGCTACATGGCATCTCTCTGACTCTGTCTACTCTCTCTGTACATCTTTTTGGATTTTCTGCCTGCCTTTACTCTGTTAAGCCATTGACCAAAAGCAGCTTCTTTATTACCCAGTGGCAATAAAGCATATTAACAGCATAAGAGGGGAATCCCACATCAATGGTGAATGATCTTTTTGATGTGTCCTTGGATTTATTGAGAATTTTTGCATCAATGTTCATGAGGAAAATTGGTCTGTAATTCTTTGTTGAGTCTTTGTGTGGTTTGGGTATCAGGGTATCCACAAAATGGATTCAGCAATGTTCCTTCTGTTTCTATTTTGAAGAATAATATGAAGACTATTGGTATTAGTTCTTCTTTGAAAGTCTAGTAAAATTCTAAGTTAAACCCATCTATGCATGGGTTATTTTTGTTTGGAGCCTTTTAATGACTGCTTCTATTTCCTTGGGGGTTTGTCAGGAACCTTCTTCTTCTGTTGCAGTCCTAGCCACGGTGGGTTTATACATTGCAGGGTAGGGGCATAAGGATTAGAAAAGTTAAGTAGGAGGAAAAGAGATAAGAAAGAAACATAGAGACATAGGATAGTATCAGGAGGGCTACTGAATGTTGAATTCTTCTTCTGCCTTCTGAGTTCTGAGTTCACCCATGTTTAATTTTCCATACATTTTTATAGCCCAATACAAAAAGGGGTAAGAAGGCAAAAGACTGCTTTAACATGATACAAAAGGCAACTAGAATAGTTATTGCCCCAATACTTGAGACATCAAGTTGTTATTTCTTGAGAAAGGCATTCTGTTGTTTAAGCAGTGAGCCCACCCTAGACCAAGTGTCCTGAAGTCAGCCACTCCCTAGGTCAAACCTCCTGATTCCAAAGAAGGAGAAGAAGTATGCTTGAATTCTCTTTAGTCAGGATGGAGTGGATCTACCCTCTATGGGTCATTTTCATGTTCAAAACACCAAATAACCACACCCTAGGTCAGGGTGTGTAGCCATAGTTGTTGTCAACAACTGTGAGCACCCTCAAACTCTATGACCTTCAGACAAGGTGGAATAGGCTCACATTTTTGATCTTCCACAGGGGTTATAGGTTTGTTTATTGTTTATCTGATCTTGATTTAACTTTGGTAAGAGTTATTTAGCAAGAAAATTGTCTATTTCTTTTAGATTTTCCATTATTGTGGAATACAGGTTTTTAAAGTATGGCCTAATGATTCTTTGAATTTCTTTGGTGTCTGTTGTTATGTCCCTCTTTTGGTTTCTGATTTTGTTAATTTAGCTATTCTCTCTCTGCCTTTTAGTGAGTTTGGATTTTCTCAGAGAACCAACTCTTTTTCCATTGATTCTTTGTGTTATTCTCTTTGTTTCTATTTTATTGATTTCAGCCCTGAGTTTGATTATTTCCTGCTGTCCACTCCTCTTGGATGGTTTTGTTCTTGAGCTTTTAGGTATGCTGTTAGGTCAGTAGTATGAGATCTCTCTAATCTCTTTTTGAAGGCACTTAGAGCCATAACTTTCCTCTTAGCACCACTTTCATTGTGATCCATAAGTTTGACTATATTGTGCATTCATTTTCATTGAATCCTAGGAAGTTTTTAAAAATTTATTTCTTCCTTGACCCAGTGGTAAATCAGTAGAGAGTTTAGTTTCCATGAGTTTGTAGGCTTTCTGTTGTTTCTGTTGATATTGAAATCCAGTTTTAATCCATGGTGGTCTGATAAGATACAGGGGGTTATTTTAATTTTCTTATATCTATTGAGACTTATTTTCTGACTGAGAATATGGTCAATTTTGGAGAAGGTTCCATAGGATGCTGAGAAGAAGGTATATTCTTTTGTATTTTGATGAAATGTTCTATAGGTATCTGTTAGGTCCATTTGAATCATAAAGTCTGTTCCATTATTTTTATGTTTAGCTTCTGTCTGGACAGCCTGTCCATTGGTGAGAGTGGGGTGGTGAAGTCTCCCACTATTAATGTGTGGGGTTTGATGTGTGATTTAAGGCATTACTAAATGTTACTTTCACACATATAGGTACCCTTGCATTTGGAGCTTAGATGTTAAAAATTGAGACATGATCTTTGTAGATTTTTTCCTTTGACAAGTATGAAATGTCCTTCTCTATCTTTTTTGATTAATTTTGATTTGAACTCTATTTTGATGGATATTAGGATATTAACACCTGCTTGCTTCATAGATCCATTTGCTTGTAAAATCTTTTTCTAATCCTTTACTCTGAGGTAATGTCTGTCTTTGATGTTGAGATGTGTTTCTTGTATGCTACAGAAGGATGGATCCTGTTTTCATATCCATTCTGTTAGCCTGTGTCTTTTTATTGACACATTGAGTCCATTGATATTGAGAGATATTAATGAACAATGATTGTTAATTCCTGTTATTTTGTTGTTGGTGGTGGCAGCAGCAGTGTGTGTGTGTGTATGTGTGTTTTCCTACTTTGAATTTTGCTGGTATGAGATTAGCTATTGCCTATGTTTTTCTAGGTGTAGTTAACTTCTTGGACTGGAGTTTTCCTTCTAGTACCTTCTGTAGAAATGGAATTGTGAATAGATGTTGATTAAATTTGACTTTGTCATGGAATATGTCATTATCATCTGTAATAATTAAATAGTTCTGTCAAATGTCATGTATCTGCAGGAAAGGAAGTTGATGTCCATGATGTGGATAAAGTTCTTGGAGACATGGGAATAGAAATTACAGACTCAGAGCTCTCCAAAATAATGAACAGTGTACCCGTGGATGGTAAGCTGCTCGGCTCAGAATAAAACCCCAAGAGAGGCTTATTGTTAAACTGTGGAAATCTCTAGAATTGTCTCTGCTTGCTTGCTTGCCAAATAGTAATTGTCCTATGCCATATCATCTTAAATGATCTTCTCACAGCCCTGCCCAGATATTCAACACTCCATATATAAAACTGTTTGAGCAGCAAGGTGATACCACAAGTGGTATCATGTGATAGATCATAACCAAACATTAGACAACTGAAAGACCATATAAAACTACTCTGAACATAGGATTATGAACTAATTATGAAATATTAATTTTATTTTAAATTTGGACCTCATCCTGAAGGCATCTCATTATGCATATTCAAATATCCACAAATCAGAAAAAGTTAAAGCACTCTTGCTTCTAAACAATTGGATAAGGGATGCTAATCTATATGTCTTAAGAGTACTAATGCCTTCTAATCCTTAGTTTGAAAATCAATAATTATATCATCTTCAGGTAAGTTTAGTTGTATTTTTATTAATTTTATTCCATTGAACCATCTAGCATTTAACCAAAAGTATATGTGTTGGAGTTGGAGGAGGCCACTTGTTGGTTCCTGGCCACCTGGCTAGCTTAGACCCGAAATAATCACATAGAAACTGTATTATTTAAATCACTGCTTGGCCCATTAGCTCTAACTTCTTATTGGCTAACTCTTACATGTTAATTTAACCCATCTCCATTAATCTATGTATCGCCATGTGGCTGTGGCTTACTAGGTAAAGTTCCGGCATCTGTCTCCAGCAGGGCCACATGGCATTTCTCTCTCTCTCCGCCTTCCTTCTCCCAGCATTCAGTCCAGTTTTCCCAGCCTACCTAAGTTCTGCCCTATCAACAGACCAAGGCAGTTTCTTTATTCATTAACCAATAAAAGCATCACATAGACAGAAGGACCTCCCACACCATGTATGAGAAAAAAAGAAGGTAGAGGGTGATCTAATAGGAAACTAAGGAGATAAAAGAGAGGGAAAGATGTGTTGTGGCAGGTGAGTGAAGTTAGGACATTCCACACATTCTGTATAACTTCATTACTATTGGGAAATCAAAAAAGCCTGTGACAATTTAAAGGACAGTCTCTAAAATTACTGGTTCATGAAGCTCCACGTTGCACTTCTGTGATCTGAACAGATCTTTTCCTGCAGATGGGAAAGTCTATCTGAGAAGGTTGCTGGACGGTATGCAGTTTTTTAAAGGTAAGAGGGACTCTTAGTCAAGTGGGTGAATCTGAGGCCACTGTGCTAGCCATTTGTATCATTTCCTTGTGGATCCTGCCACCTAGTACTCAGATTGCCAGATACATGTGGACATTTTCGTCACCCACCCATGTTTCACACAGTGATAAAAATTAGGGGAGAATTACCACATCTGGGTTAATTTAGCCAGTGGCAGAGACTGTTAATCTGACATTTGTGCCAAAGGTAAGCACGTTATAAAGGCTCCATGAAAGTGGGAGGACAGGGACTAATGAGACAGCTGGGAAGCTACACAAGAAGACCAGCACATGCTATCAGTACATCAACCAGCTCCATACACCATCTGAACATGCTATCAGCACATCAACCAGCTCCATACACCGTCTGAACATGCAATCAGCATATCAACCAGCTTCATACACAGTCTGAACATACTATCATCATATCAACCAGATTTATACACCATCTGAACATGCTATCAGCATATCAACCAGCTTCATACACAGTATGAACATGCTATCAGCACATCAAGCAGATCCATACACCATCTGAACATGCTATTATTTTTATTTGAATTGACTTTTAAGTAAAACACTTACAAGTTGTACTTGAAACCCAGCATCCTTAATATATTAAAAGTTGGTTATAAATACAACAAGAGCAAAATAAAATTAATTAGAAACATCGGGCATATTGTCACCTTGATGTAACTTTGTGAGGCATCACTGTGTCTCCTCCAGCTTTCTCTGGGGTATCTTCTCCGTAGAGATGAAAGTGACAAGCTCTAGTTCTCCATTGGATTGTCCCAGTAGCAAAGCTCTCATTAGGTCCTGTTCTTCTGAAAATAACAAACAGAATCCTCAGGAATTAAGTTTTCTCCACAGTTGAGGAAAAGTAACTTTTGCCTCTCTCTCTCTCTCTCTCTCTCTCTCTCTCTCTCTCTCTCTCTCTCTCTCTCTCTCTCTCTCTCTCTCTCTCTCTTTCTCTCTCTCCTCACAGGAGGAAATGTTGATTCCAGTAGAGTAGACACGGTTTTGGGAAATAAAGGGATGACTCTCTCTGAAAAGGAGCTTGAAGACCTAATAAAAAGCCTGAAAGTTGATGGTGAGAATTTTGACTATAATTGAGCTCTCAGGAAAAAAAAACTAATCATAAAAGCCTATTTTAATAAGTACTTATTTGACATCAAAAAAGCTGTTCTGAAAACTTGGTTCCAAAAAAAGAACATATCCTGTCTCTGGCCAGCTTCATGCAGATTTTAGAAAAAGATTTTAAGCAACATCACCCCCTCCACCATATCTTCCAATTATAACTCATTTTTACTCTACCTTTTTCATTTTGTTTTGTTTTGTTTTTGAGACAGAGTCTCACTCTGTAGACCAGGCTGGCCTTGAATTCACAGAGATCCACCTATCTCTGCCTCCTCAGTGTTGAGATTTAAAGGTGTGCACCAGGCTGGCTTAAATCTTCTTATCTAGAGAAAGTAGGGAGATTTGATAGGTGTTACTCAAATTTCAATGCACCCACTTGGCCGTCTTCCTGAGTGGATGGCCTTAGCATGTCTTTTTAAAGGGAGAAGCACTGAGTCTTTATATTCTTTTAGTATAACTAAAGTAAAACCGCTCCACATAGCGGCCTTCCAACTCAGTGCCCGCGTGTCTATCTCTTCCTTTCACGTAGGTTTCATGGAGAAAAGTCTATGGTAGACATCTGTAACCTTAACATCTACCAAGACAGAACATTGCCACTCTGCCATGAGCTCCCTCACACCCTCTCCTAAACCATCTCCACCCAACCCAAAAGCAGCTGATACTCTGGTTTTTGTCAAACTAGTTCTGTGCCCTGCGCCGCGGGCCCCTTCCCCCCTCCCCCTCTCCCCCTCCCCCTCCCCCTCCCACCCCACCCCCACCCCTGCGCTCTATGCGCTAGAACCCAGTTTGTGAGCTTCGGGCAAGGGGCTGGAGGTTGAGGAAACACACGCAGAGACCGACACACAGACCTTCAATCACTGGTACCAAAAGCCCTCTTTAATAGCACCGTGGAGGCTTAAATACCCTGCAGTCAATGGCCAACAGGTGAAAATCCCATCCTCTGATCCTCTAGGCAAAGCACAGCTTTTAGTAACTTCAATTAGAAGGCTCTAGCAGGGAAGAGCAGCTGAAAGCCAGGACTCAATTAGTCCCAACAGTGCTGCCCACCCAGGACAACATGTAGTGAAGCCACTGTGTGTATTCTTTTATAAAGTCTGTCTCTCTTCTTTCTAATACTACACAATGAGAATTAGTGGCACAAATCAACTATATTTTACAATTACAAATTCTGTAGGTGAAAGTCAGATGCAACTTGGTGGGTTTGACTCCCTTCTGGTCTGTGACATATGAAGTTGGCTTTGGAGCCATCGGCAGGTTCATCTCTCATGTGCAGTGTTGATGGCAGACGTTGGGTTAAGATTGGGACAGTCTATTTCTCTTCACCTGGATGCCCCACGGGGTTTTAATGCATCAGCTGGTTTGAGCTTCCTCACAGCATGGGCAGTGAGATCCAAGTTCAAGCCTCCTAATAGACAAGGAGATAAAAACTGCATTCTTTATGTCACCTAACCTCGGAAGCCACGTCACACTGCTTTCACCATGTTATTGCTTAAGGAGTTGCCAGGCCCTGCTACATTCCAGGTAGCTTCTGGGTGAGGAACATGTCAGCCACATCCCACAAGAGGCATGTGGAGTGAGAGAAATATCTCATGCACGTTCCTATCACTAGTGAAGCTGCTGAGGACATGACACTGTATCTTCCCACCTCAAGGGTGCTGAGAGTCCTGTTTGTCGTCACTCATTCTCAGCGGTTGGCGTTATCAGTTTGGGGGAGCAATAATACTGGGGAGCAAGTGCAGGCCCACACCTGTACTAGGGGAAGACCTCACTGCCGAGCTGACCTCCCCAGCCCCTGCTTTCAGATATGGACTCCTAATCATCCTACCCCCAGATGGCTTTAACTTGAATTTCCCTGATACTGAGTACTTCTAAAAATGCTTATTAGAAATGTTGTGCCTCTTTTCTCCCTGTAGGTGAGAGACAATTTTGCTTTACTTGGTTTCATTTTTAAAATGAACTTAAAATTAAGGTTTTTAACTAAGATATGTAGAACTGGCTATTGTTATAATACATGATATTCATGCATAAAAATATTAAAAATAAATAAATAAAAATAAAGAGGTTTTCTCAATGATCCTATTCATAAACACCAGAAAACTACATCAGGCTGCAAAGTACTCTTAGGGTATGATCATTTATATGTATGTATGCTTAATTGGTAAGTAATAGGAATTATTACAATTTCATTTGAAATCTGAAATTCTCTGTGTATACTTCATTTAATAAGGTTCTGGTTAAACTTTTTTTGCTGACTTTAGATTATTTATCTTATACTGCCCTTAAGATTTCCTTATGCTTGGCACACCAGTCCCACCTCAGACAGGTGTTTGTTCAGTGTTACTATCTGGACTTCCATTTTTTCTCTTGAGCAAATAAATACCACTAACTCCTTAGCTCGACACCATTTTCATAGTCTCGATGTCATGTTTCTATCCAATTTGTTTTGTGTCTTACAGAAAACCGTAAAACTGAATTGCAAAGGTTAATAAATGAAGCAAAAGTTTTCACAGGTAGGACATTACTAAGACGTTTTATTTTATTATGCTGTTGTGTTTTGCTTGGACTTCCCCAATATTACATCATAAGTTTATAATTATTTTTAATATTTATAATGAATTTTTGCATCCAACTTTACTTCTTCCTTTGATGTTGAATTAGAGTTCAGCCATACTTCACTAGTGTTTTAATGGGGGGGGGGTCTTAGATCAGCTATTCAGTAGTTGAAAGGGCATTCCCTACCTACCTCCGTCCCTCCCTCCCTCCCTCCCTCCCTCTCTCCTTTTCTCCTTCCCTTCTTTTTAATTGTTTTGAGACAAGACCCTGCCGTGTAACCCGGGATGACCTTGAACTTACCATGTAGTAGGGCGTTCTCAAACTTTAGCGCCTCCTCCTCCCACATGCTGGAATTACAGGCGCGAGCATCCATACCTGTTCTTTATTCTTTTCACCCCTCCCATCTGACCCTCTTTGCCAAGGCTTGAACTCGCCACCTTCTCACGCCCCATCCGCTCATTGCTTCACCCACCTCTAGGCTTTGTGAGCTTTTAAGTTAATTGGCTCTTCTTTAGAATCTAGGCAAATACCCAAGTAATAATAATAATAATAATAATAATAATAATAATAATAATGATAGCAATACTTCAGAGGATTGAAGTGAATCTAGCTGCTCTAGTCATAATCACATCTTGCAACATTGCCTGACTCAGTGACCCTTTATAGATTCTGATTTTCTTCAGGGTTGAGGTTTCTTTTTGCCAACAGGTTTAGGAGACCATGCTCCTTTTTTTTTTTTTTTATCAAAAATCAAGTTATGTTTGCCTTACTAGGAAATGTGTGAGAAGGTGACTGTAAGGGTAACATTGTGTGGACCAGAATTTCATCATTTCAGACTCTAAAATGATCACCAACAAGTTTTTTTTTCTTTCAAAGGAAATAAAGTTGATATAAATAAACTTCAAGATATTTTGGAAAACTTCGGTATTGAACTCAATCCTTACCAACACTCAAGTCTGCTGAATATGTTGCCAGTTGATGGTAGGTGTCATGGGTACCACGGGGTCTTGTTAGATAGTTTGGTTTTGTGTCTATGTAAAGAAATTCCCAAACACACTAAAAATGCTTGAAAACTATTAAAACCTAGTGATGATGCAAATAAAATCTCATCACTTAGATCTTAATCTAAAAATCATCAAAATGTCAGCTATAATTCTGCACCAAAATGCTATACTGTATTTGTTTTTTTAGAAAGGAACAGGGAGGGAGAGAAGGGAGGGCAGGGAAGGGAGGGCAAGGAAGTAGAGGTGGGCAAGGAAGGAATGAGAGCAGAGGGACAAGAAAAGCTAAATAACATAGCTGCATGTTTTTGCAGGAGTAAAATATATACTTTAGCGAAAAGGTGATTTTATAAATGAAAAAGACTGAATTTTTTAAATCATATGTGGGCATGTGTGCCAGATACATATGGGTACATGCATGTGTGGAAGCCAGAGGACAATCTCGGATGTCATCCTCAGACTCCCGCTGGTCTGAGGTTTACCCACATGGCTAGCAGGGCTGCTTGATGAGCTTTCTGACCCTCCTGGTCTCCACCCCGCCTGGAATTACAAGCCCGCCATGCTATCGTACAGGTTCTGGAGATGCAACTCGGACTCTACCCACCCCAACCCAGGCCAAAAAAAAAAAAAAAAAAAAAGATGGATTTGGATATAAAATAAAACTAAAAACAAATCACGGAAACAAAAAATCCATTCAATTCCATAACTCAAAGACAAGGCCTCTAATTTTCATGGATTCGCTCTTTGTGCTTTTCAGACATGAAGTGACTGATTATTTGATGGATAATATTTGTGATTGTATTTACTTATCTATAACTCTTTTCATGGTGTTAATATGTGTGCTGACCATAGAAATCCTTGGTGATACAAATAAGCAAAAGGAAAACTATGTCGAGTCCTTCTTCAAAGCTGGGCCTGCTGTCAGAATTACAATACACGGACTCCTGCGCCCTGTCTGTAAACGTGTCTTCCATTAACTTCATACTCTCACAGATAAATCTATACAAACAGCCTGGAGTCTCTGGAGACTTAGCTGTCTCATGGAAGGTATTCTGTTTATGGACTGAGTTTCCTTCCAGAGAAGCTGTTGTAATTTGAATGCCCATGCACAGCGGCTCACTTTGCAGTATAGGAAAAGGGGAGATTTTAGACATCTCATTACTATTTGAATTTCGCTTATGTGCCACAGAGACACCGAGCATTTTGGTTCATGTATTATCTGTAGATATTTGAAATGCTCTTAGGCAGAGATTTTTGAATTCCCTTTTCTCTGAGGTAGGAGTTGTGTAGCATCTTTTCCCAAAATACCTTTTTTTTTATTTTATAGATGATGGAAGAGTTTTTCAGAAAAGGTTGGCGAAGGGCGTGAAGTCTCTTGAAGGTAAGGCCATTCTTTGGATGTGAGAAGAGGCACCCTTCTTTCTTGTACCACTGTATCCTCTCTTATGCCAGCGTAGTCTGCACCTACCAAGTACTTTCCCGCACTAGAAGTGTTAGGCTTCCATGGATTTTCCCTCTTTTGGGCCCTAAGCAGGAATTGTTGTTTTAACTAGAAAACAAAAATAAATAAAGGGCGTGGTCTCTCACCTAAAGACTTGGGTCTAAACTAAAGAGCAATCATTTGCAGGCGTGTGCATCAAAAATAATTCTTGTTCTACATAATGTCAGTCAGATTTACCTTTGACTTTTCATAGATTCTTTAAGGTGGTTTTGCTCTGTAGGCTCATGCCCAGCAGGAGAATTGGGAGAATTTTATCCTCCCACTTACTGAGCGACATTGAAAAGTTTGGTGTTTATCTGCTGTTTATCTTGAAATCATAACAATAATATCAAGAAATGAATGGGTTTTTAATTACAATAAAATGGGTGAGCATCGTTAAAGAGAAGATACACTAGAGCAGCATAGCTGAATAGTCCAGTTAGAATTATTCTGTTTTACTGCATTTGCTTCCCGTCCCCAACTCAGAAGGCAGTGTTGATGTCGACAGCCTGGATACATTTTTAGAAAACATGGGGATCGAGATCACAGAGGAAGAATTCATGGAACTAACAAAACGACTACCAGAGAACAGTGAGTGCTGCGGGCCTCTGAGGGGAGGGGAGAGTATGCATTCCCTAGTCTTGAAAACAAGAATTTCTCCAGCCAGACTTTAACTTTATTGCTGGTAATCTAAAATCCAATTTCTTCTACATGGATACCAAACACTGCACAAGACAAAGCCGAGACTTTAAGCCAGAGGACGATCAGGGAGTAGAAACCAGAATAAAGGGTTTGCAGGAACGTCAGTCTGGCTGCTTCTTCCAACATGTCCCAACAACCAGCAGCTTCTGCTCCCTAGCACACTGCAGTGAACCATAGCCAAATCCAAATGCACAACTCTGGCACCTTTAATGCTTCTTGCTTTTATTGCCACCCTGTATTCCCAGGCGTGTAAATTCCCAGAATGGTCTCCCTTTTTGCCTTTGCCGGGGTTCAGCTGTTCCTTCCCCAAACCAGCGGGTTAAGTGTTCTTAACAGAACTGTATAGAACAGAATAGAAAATTTCAGAGCTGTACTGCTGAGTGTTACATAAATTGGTATGTTCAGAGTTCTTAGTGTTGCATAATTATCATAAAGACAATTTCAACACTGTCATAAGTTACAGTATGTACGGTTCTAAGCCTAGTCTTACTGCTTTTCCACAACCTTGTTTCTCCTGGATGAAGTCACTTACTTATTGCATTAGGCTTAAAATGTCACCGCTTTTACCTTAAACCTGGACTTATGGGTTTCAGTCTAAGAGAGTAAAGTTTTTATTAGTAACTGAGACAAATAGTTGATCTGATAATCTCATAAAATTTTATTTCAGTGAAAATAAATGGATCCAAGGTCACATTAATTTAATGCAGACATATTCTTTGGAGGACCTCTTACATAGTTATACTTATTTATCATCCCAAATTTTCCTTACTTTTAAGAACAATGTAACTTTTTTTTAACATTTGCCAGAAACTTGCAATCAGTATCTGCCTGGGTTTTCCTAAAAAGTTAAAGGTAACTTTTTAGCAATTTACCTTTAACAAAACTTTATAAACCTTCAATTTTTCCATAGGAAAAATTCCCTTTTCCATTTTTCAGTTTGTCAGTTTATATAATGGTTAAAAATGTCAATTTAGTGACGCGTAGAAGAACTAGTTATCAGCAAGTCTAGAAACGAACTCAACAGTTCAGTCTGTATGAATATGTATTAGTCAGGGTTCTCTAAAGAAACAGAACTTAGAGAATGAATATATGTGTATATAGACATTTATATAGAGAGGCATAAATATATATAATATATATAAATGGTTCCCAGACTGTGGAGTTGGTCCAAGGTGTCTACCAGTGAATCCAGTAGTTGTCCAAGAATCCAGTAGTTATTCAGTGCATGAGGCTGGATGTCTCAGCTGATCTTCAGTATATGCTGGAATCCTGAAAAAGTAGACTCTAATGTTAGTGAAGGAAAGGATTGGTTAGAGAGAGCAAGGAGACAAAGAAAGCAAGTTTCCTTCTTCATTATATGTTCTTTATATGGGTGTCAGCAGAAGGTGTGAACCAGATTAAAGATGCATCTTCCCACCTTAAAGATCCAGATTAGAAGTGGGTCTTCCCACTTTAATTAAGAAAAAACATTCCTCACAAGTGTGCCCAGTCATTTGGGTTCATTCCAGACGCAGTCGAGTTGACTGTCGAGGATGGCCATCAGACACACAAAGGCACTAGTTTATTACAAGTGCAGAATTTATTCGTGAACTCAGAGCAGCCCCGGCTGCCTGCTCAAGATCAAGACAGTCAACTCCAGTTTACTCCAGCATGGAGAGGATGGGCTTGGAGCTAAGGATCTATTGATAGTGGATGGATTCTAGGGAAAGAAGAGTCAGTTGTAAGGGTGTGGCCCAACCATGCTGGGCCAACCATTCATGTATGGGCAGCACAGATTAGCCTCAGTGAGTTATTTTTTTAAGGGTGTGAACTTGAAAGGGGTGGGGGTGAATTCAGAGAAGTTGGAAGAACAAGTAAGGGGTTAATATGATCTTCATGTACTGTATCAATATGAAATCTTCAAATGATGGAGGAGGGTCATCTGTCTATGTGTTACTTTCATTGGTTAATAAAGAAACTTCCTTGGCCCTTTAATAGGACAGAAAATTAGGTAGGCGGAGTAGACAAAACAAAATTGTGGGAGAAAGAAAACAGAGTCAGGCAGACACCGTGCTTCTCCTACTCAAGACAGATGGTGGCTAAAATCTTCCTGATAAGCCACCACTTTATGGTGGTACACAGATTATTAAAAATGAGTCAATCAAGATGTAAAAGTTAGCCAATAAGAGGCTAAAACTAATGGGCCAGACAATGTTTAAAAAAATACAATTTATGTGTTATTATTTTGGACATAAAACTAATCATGCGGGAGTCGGGCAGGACAAAAAACAGGCCTGCTCGCCTCATCACTACGAATGGTGCCCAACGTGGGGTATCCATCTTTGGCCTACAGGCCCATAGTATCCAGCAGACTTTTTTATGAAGTAGGAAATTTTAAAGACAGTTTAGTCATTTTTTGTTGTGTCTGTAGAATGTCTTGTAGACTCTTTTATAAATCAGGAACCCTGAAAGACCATTTTACCTTTAGGCAAGTTTAGCAGTCCTTTATCTGTAGGTTTTTTGTGTCCGGTTTAAGTAACAGTCCAGGCAAGAGCAGTTTCTTGCCCAAATGGCTATCAAACTCCATAAGGATCCTCTTTGATGTCCATCTTTTTCTTGAAGTAGATTGCTGTTGTCAGGAGCAGATGTGTCTCATTGTCATGAAAAGCCCTAAGTTATTAAAACATCTTAAATGTCATGTTTTGTAGTCTTTGAAAGATATGCAGAATGTCTATCTAACTGAAATATATCTCTATATATCTAGAAAATCTAACATGACTATAAGCTTGACTATTATTGATGATTATCCCTTAACAACCTATATTTTCTAATTATACATCGTATTTTTAAAATGAACTACACAATTCACAATACCTTAATCAATATCAGAAATACATATACATATAACAAAACTGACCTTAAAATTCATACCAAAGCAAATTATTTGTTGGGCGCCAATTTGTAGAAGGAGCGGCAGACTGCGTTCCCGCCAGGCTCCCACACAGCTAGCTTAGCCCTGAAAATAACAACACACAAACTGTATTTATTTAAACACTGTCTGGCACATTAGTTTTAGCCTCTTATTGGCTAATTCTCACATCTTGTTTAACTCATTTCTATTAATATGTGTAGCATCACGGGGTGGTAGCTTACCAGGAGAAATCTTAACCTGCGTCTGTCTCAGAGAGGAGAGGCATGGCGACTGCCTGAGGTGTCTGCCTGACTCTGCTTTCTTTCTCCCACAATTCTGTTCTGCCTACTCAGCCTACCTAATTTTCTGTCCTATTAAAGGGCCTAGGCAGTTTCTTTATTTACCAATGAAAGTAACACATAGACAGATGACCCTCCTCCATCACTCAAAGAATTTATAAAAATATTGTATTAGAAAACTGTAGTTTACAAGCCATGAGAGTTCACCATGCAGTGAGAAACAATCTGAGTGTAAGAATTAAACATAAATGGGGATAAATAGATAGTTCAGTCATTGCTTTCTTCCCATACAAGAGTGAGGATCTAAATTCAATCTCCATAATCCACATTTTAAAAAAAAACTAAATAGGCACTGTGGTACACAAGCAGCAGAGAGACAGACAGGTAAGGTGTCTGGGACTCTCTGGTCAATCACCCTATCCTAATTTGCAAGCCTTGTGTTTGGTGAAAGACCCTTTCTACAAAAGAGCAAGGTAAGCATCTTCTAAGGAATGCCACTGGAGAGTAACCTCTGACATCTACTTATGCACACATGCATGTCACTTGCACATACACAAGCAACTGTGAATTCATGCCCACATGCCACATACAAACACACACACACACACACACACACACGGAAGTAAAAATAAAGGTGAGATCATCGGGCTGATAAGACACCTTTTCCTGTATAAACAATTCCCTTTAATGCAGAATTTTAATTAGCAATCTAAAATAAAGAGCATGAAAAAAGTAAACTTATTCATCCTTAGTTCTTGATTCTTTTTTCTACTTCCATGCCACCATAACCTCCCACAACCACTCAGTAATCAGCATATTTAGCTGTTCCTGCCCCTTCGTATTGCCCACAAGAACAAATTTCTGTCTTTATTATTCTACCCTTAATCCAGACCCTTGTCATTTGGCTAAAACTATGAGCACAGCCTCCAGAATGGTCTAATAACTGCATTGTTGCCTTAAATTCATCCTGCATAAAATAACCAGGACAATTTAGTTTAGATATAAATATGGCCTTTTTATTCCTCAGAACCTCCTCAAGGGACTGGAAACGACACAGGTTTTATTCCCACACCAACCTGTTGATTGACAGTTATTTGTAACTTCAGTTCCAGGCAATGTCGTTTCCTCTTCTGGCCTCTGCAGGCCCCAGGCATGCAGCATGGTGCACAGACATGCATGCAGGCAAAACACCCATATTTGTAATTTAAAAAAATAAACTCCTTTTAAATAAGAGAGTAATGGATGGATAAATATGATCAAAGTATGAATGCCAGAATGTATCCCAGTCTGCATTTCTATCTTAGTGGTAAAGCCATGAGGAAAACAAATTAAAGTAAGCTTCATGGACTCAGGATTTCCCCTACCCTGCTGTGTTCCCAGGCCCAAACAAAACAGAGGCTGAAGGCAGTTAGAAAGCACTGTGCAAACCCCAATCATGGGTAGTGACTCATCTTTCTGACCCTCCCACGGCAGTTTTCATTCAGGCCAAATGGAAACGCTTTGGTTTATCACACACTGTGTTCTTGGTAGTTCCTTTTCGGAGTTCATTGGCTGTCATCTCTAATTATAAAAAAGTGACATCATGCTACTAGCAGTGGTTTTCAGTGTATGTCAGAATGTATGATCAGCATTTCCAAAAGAAATGTGGAGGGCCAGGCGGTGGTGGCGCACGCCTTTAATCCCAGCACTCGGGAGGCAGAGGCAGGCCGGTCTTAGTGAGTTCAAGGCCAGCCTGGTCTACAAGAGCTAGCTCCAGGACAGGCTCTAAAGCTGCAGAGAAACCCTGTCTCGAAAAACCAAAAAAAAAAAAAAAAAAAAAAAAAAAAAGAAAAAAAAAAAAAAAAAATGTGGAATTAGAAACTGAATGCATTCAAAAAAAACTTGAGAGATCTTATCTACAAGAGAATATGGTCCCAATAATCTTAGTTCTTCCTCCTGTGAGTGGAACTATCCAGTAAGTCCACACTTGCACATTATAGAGGGACAACTCCATTAAAGACTTCATCCAGGCTGTACTTCATAATTTAAGGACTGGATGTTTTTACCTTTTTCTCAGTCTGGCTTTATCAATAGCTGAACTTTTTCTGTCTTACAGCTGAGGGGAAAGTGAGACTGAGTGATTTAATGGGAGAGCTGAGAACTGTTTTAGGTGAGTGGGAAAGTGCTTCAATTTTTACGCTGCTTTAATACTATCTCCTCCTGTGTATTGCTCTTCTTTAATACTATCTCCTGTTGTGTGTTCCTCTTCTTTAATACTATCTCCTACTGTGTGTTCCTCTTCTTGCTGCTTTAATACTATCTCCTGCTGTGTATTCCTCTTCTTGCTAATTTTACCACCTTAGCCTTTTGTTAATTAAACATTTTTCATCTACATCCTTTGAATCACCTATGCTTTTACAAAAGACATATGTCAAAACTTCAGATATTTCAAAAATTAAACAGTGACTATTTACAGATGGAATTTTGGGGGTGGGTCATCAACAACATTAAAATTTGCTGGGAAATTGTATGAGCATTGGGTTATTCGAAGTATGTTCCTTATAAGTACATAACCTTTGTTATAGATAAGATTATGTTTTAATTTTTATATTTCTAAATCTGTTGCTTATTCTACATGACAACACGTGTCCTCACATGTTGATTGCTTATCTAGCCATGAAAGATGCTAGCCAAGTTTAGTTTTTCATCAATCGGAATCATGTGACGGTGTTTTTTAACAGTATGAGAACTGCTGAGTCCTAATTCTACCTTTTTGTACCTCTCCAACCAAAGTCACAGAAGACGCTGTCAGGGTTGCCCATCTCTCCTTCACTAGTGCTGGTCCTTGTTGGGTGCCGAGGATCCGAACTCAGGTCCTCATCTTGTACAGCAAGCACTTCACCCACTGAGCCGTACTTCCAGCCCCTTCCTACCAGAATTCTAATGAAATTCCTCACACATATGGGGACTCTGTCGTCTCACTCATGATCCTAGTCTTGCTTCCTAAAATATTCTTCTGTAGGTATCATTAACATCAGAATTTTCTGGATTATATTTCTGATATAGGAACTTTTGCAAGACACATTCAAGCTATCACATGAATTCTAGATTACTTTTCCTAATTTTGTGCATAGCTCATGTCTGTTTTAATATGAAAAGTCATAGAACTGACTGATTGTTCTGCACCTATTAAATGAGCATATGGTCTTTGTCTTTCATTTTCATATGGTATAACTTATGTATTGCTTTTGTGTGTTGAACCATCATCACCTTATTATGGTGAAAATTTGTTTTTAAGCTTAAATTTGGTATGTTGATATTTAGTTAAAATTTGGTTTGTTAAATTTTGTATCTGTGTCAGAGGTAGCGACTTGTAGTTTTCTTTCTTTCTTTTTTGTTTTTTTTTTTGTTTGTTTTTGTTTTTGTTTTTTTTGTTTTTTTTTTTGTTTTTTTTTTTTTTTTTTTTGCTTTGCGAGACAGGGTTTCCCTGTAGTTTTTAGAGCCTGTCCTGGAACTAGCTCTTGTAGACCAGACTGGCCTTAAACTCAGAGATCTGCCTGCCTCTGCCTCCCGAGTGCTGGGATTAAAGGTGTGCGCCACCACCGCCCGGCCTGTAGTTTTCTTTCTTGATGCGTGTTTTTCTAGCTTTGCTATTAGGATAACAAACACTTTCTCACAAGCATTTACCAAATGCATTTTTTGGTACATTCTATTACTTAATAATTAACTAATTAATATAAAATGTGTACTATGTATGCCTTTCTACATGAAATTTATGTGCATCATAATTTATAGTTCCAAATATGATCATTTCAAACTCCTGGGGTGAATATTTAAATTTTACTTCATATAAGAATGCACTCAGTTATTACTCATTTTATGCTCATCTGTAGACATAGTTAAGGTTCATGAATTTCATAACTTTACAGGGTCAAGAATCACCGCTTTTAGTTCTCAAATTCCTTTCATGTCAACATTTGTGTCTTCTTTAGGAGAACCAATAGATATTAATGACCTCGAGGATACTCTGAAAGACATGAAGATTGAGTACACAGTCAAAGAGTATTTGCGTCTGATGAGAGGTCTTCCACTTGATGGTAAGCATATGAATGTGTAGTGATATGTATTGGTAAGGATTGATATATATAAATTCTTCAGAAGGTTTTTGAGTACTTGATTGTGAAATTTTTCTAAGATGGTAGCAAATTGTTACCATGATTTTTCTATTTCTTATTGTTTTATTTAATAAATATGTGTTTATTAACTCCATCCCCATTCCCTTCCCTCCAACTCCTCCCTTAAATACCCTTCTACTTTTCCCTCCCATCTTCACATGACCAGGACTTTAAAATCATTTCTTAGAACTTACAGAATATTTTTGCCAAAACAATATCTGAATCATTTACTTCTTAATATGGTAAACAAAAGCTGTTTCACTCGTTTTCCTCCCAGCATGGCCTGTGTGTTGTCCTTGTTTGTGCTAACATGCCAGAAAGTACAAAGAAAAGCACATAAAGGGGGGAAAAAGTGGGGCTAATCAGAAATTTAAAACCAAATCAAGTGGGTTATGTGTTTCCGAGTTTACAGCCAATGGTCAGTGGTTTTCGTGCACGAGTGAATGGATTTGCCTCATGAAAGTCTTTCTCCAGCGGCTGGAGAGAGGGTTCAGGGGTTAAGAGAACTTGCCTCTCTTGCAGAGGACCCAAGTGCAATTGCCAGCACCTACATGATGGCTCACAACTCCCTGTAACTCCAGTCCCAGGGGCTCCAATGCCTTCTTCTGACCTCCCGAGTCACAGGCGCACAAATACTATACAAGTGTGCCCCAAAACACCCACATACATAAAATGCAGGGGTCTTTTCAAATTAAAAAAGAAATAAAGTCTTTCTCCAAACAAACTCCATTACGAGAGAATACAAATAAATCTAGAAGGAAACCATTGGACACTGATTTTTTTGAGTCATGGAATTTTAAGAATTATAGTTCATTGGTCATTGATTTAATCAAATCCTCCTTATTAATGTTTTCTGACCTTGTTTGTGCTTTCTTCTTATAGCTTCAGGAAAAATATATAAGAAAAGGATATTGGATGGTATAAAGCATCTTAAAAGTGAGTGCAAAGCATCATGGGAGGATAAATATATATGATTCCAACACTGTCAGTGTACACAAATTCATTCCTATTAAATAGAAATATCATGAATGATGTATTTTCTCAGGATTATATTTTAGATATAACATGTTGGGTTATTATGCTACAATTCCCTGGGAATTTATCTAGACCCATTTAGAACTTCATAGTATTCAATATAAACAAAAGATGCTGCCATCAGGGAATGAGATACTACATCTAGTTTCATTGTTGTTTTACACCTGTGACTAAGTCTTCCTGAATCTTAGGTCCTTGTGAATAGTGATATTTTATTTATATTTTAATAAATAAAGTTTGCCTGAAGTTCAGAGGGTAAAACTAAGCCACTAGAGGCCAGGCAGGGATGTCACACACCTTTAATCCCAGGATCTGGAAGACAGAAGCTGATGGATCTCTGTGAGTTCAAGGCTACCCTGGGCTACACAAGATCAATGGAGAAACAGATCCAGGTGGTGGTGGCTCACAACCTTTAATCCCAGTACTAGGGAGTCACATGCCTTTAATCCCAGAACTAAAAGGGAATGTAAAATGTAAAATGGGAGGAGACAAAGGCTCAGGGCTCAGTCTGCAGCTGCCCAGCCTTGGTAGAGGTAAGACTTCTCTACTAGCTTGAATGTTTTGCCTTTCTGATCTTCAGCTTGAACCCCAATATCTGTCTCTGTGTTTTTATTATTTCTGCTGCACTCATGAATAAAAATGATGACCATAGCCCACCTAAATTAATTAATAAGGGCTTTCCACATTTTGATATCTTTTTAATGCTTTGTCTCTCCTAAGGAGGAAAAGTTGATGTGAATAACTTGAGCCCATTTCTGGAAACCATGGGACTCGATCTCTCACAGAGCGAATATGAAGACTTCGTAGAAAACCTGCCAGTTGATGGTAAGCTTATAGGCTAAAGCATGTCCCTTTGGGGACACCATAGGTTTAACAGCATCTTTAGATGGCATTGATTTGATGTCAAGAGAATGTTTTGAAATGTTTGCAACAGAATCTAGATAAAAACATATACTGTCTTCATTAGTTCAAGTCTAGCAAGTGTCCTCCACCATGGTGGTGGCCACACTGGATACTGTGTGATTGCAAAGGAACTTACCTACTAGGAATGTTTAAAAAATGCCTGCTGTGAATGCTTTACCTGACCTAAATTAGAAAAGCAATGGCTATAGAGAAGTGCGGGGATTTTAAAATATATATAATTGTGGACACTGAGAATAATTATACCACTACAATGAGGTATTGTGTGTATTATAAGCTTTGGATTTTAAATACAATAATAAATGAGAATTTTCCCAATGGAAAATAATTTGCCAATATTGATTGAAGATATGAAAATATAACTAGACAGATAATGGTAACTGTAAAAAAAATAGTTCTCTACCACTAGCCATCATTCCAACAAGGAACAGAGGCTGAAACAGTTCTTCCATTTTGTTTTCATGTTTTGTGGTGCTAGAGATTGGACCTAGGGCCTGGCATATGCTTGGTTGGGTTCTCTTTACCACTGGTTTGTGTCGCCAGTACCAGATAATTTTCAGAATAACTTCTTTAAAATCTTCCAGTGATTTTGTTCTAATGCCATCTAAATGAATCCAGAAAGCACACTGGAAATGGCCGTCTCTTGAAACCTCGACGCCTTGAAACCTCGACGCCCGCCTCCAGTGACACATCTCCTCTAAAAGGGCCACACCTCCCAATCCTTCCCAAACAGTTTCACCAACTGGGGACCAAGCATTCACACATATGAACCAATGGGAACCACCACCATGTACAAAACTAAATAGAATAAAAGGGATGGGGGGATGTCACATCTACTTGGTGCTAAATACCTGAAAATATAACGTAAGCATCTAGAATTCGATTTTAGATGATGCCAGTGTCCTAGTTGGGAAAGAGGGAAAGATCCTCACTGTTGCTCTGTGATTTTCTTGCAGATAATGGAAAGGTTGATCTGAAAAATATTGTGCCAAAACTGAAAGATTTCGAGGGTGAGTTTCTCTGATACTGATATGCAAATGCTATAAATGTGTATCTCAAATATTTTCCCCAATATATTGTTGATATCAGCGTAGTCATTTTACTTAATTATTTTGTCAGATCAAATTTATTCAATAATTTATGTATTCAAAATAAGCCACAAGACTTACTCTTTTTTACTGTTGTTTTTGTTTGTTTTGTGAGAAAGGGTCTGTCTGTGTCATCCTAGCTGTCCTGGAATTCACTGTGTAGACCAGGCTGGCCTGGAGCTTACAGAGATCTGCCTGCCTCTACCTCCTGCATGCTGGGGCTAAAGATGTGAGCCACCATGGCTAGAACAAGTCCTTTCTTGTTTATAAGTATCTTTGCTACATGTAAATAGCTAAATTTCAAATAAGCATGTTAATAAAATAGATAAAGTTTTGGAAAGTTCAAGATGTTTTTCTGTGTGATCAGTTTTATAAGTCAGTATTACTGCTGGCAACTCAGTATCCCATTGGTAGCCTAGATTGCCTTCTGCATGCCATCTCCTAAAACTGAGAATGCCTTTGTTCTGTTTATATTGCAAGGGAAGGTTTACTCCAGGTCCTGTTGTCACTTTGTCACTTTGTATTTGCGTGTCCCATCTTGTCTCTTCTCCTTAACTCCAAACTGAAATTGCAACCATATGACTATTATTTTTAAAAGACATATCGTAGGTTATATTGGTTAATAACATGTTCTTACAAATACCTTTTTTTAAATAAAATTATCAGACCAGCCCATTGGGGAAAGCTATGTGCCAAGCAAGCCTGGTGACCTTAGTTCAGACCGTAGGACCTAGTGTTGAAGGAAAGAACAAGAGCTATCCTCAGACCTCCATATGCATGAGTACACAGGCACATGCATGCACATGCGCGTGCGCACACACACACAGAGACAGAGAGACAGAGAGAGAGAGAATGAATATTTTTAAATAAGTTAACCAATTCTTTTATTTTCGCCTGTAAACATTCTGTCTTCTCAAAGGAGAGAAGGTCAGTGTGAGTGGCCTGAAGAACACTGTTGAAGAAATAGGGATAGAACTCAACGACAGAGAGTATGTGAACCTGCTGGAGAAGCTGCCATTTGATGGTGAGTTAGCGTTGCTGTGACCTCCAGAAGCTAACTGGTCTTATGGTTCTGCTCTTTGGAACTTAATGTTTTTTTTTTTCCTTTTTCCGTTTGTGTGTGTGTGTGTGTGTGTGTGTGTGTGTGTGTGTGTGTGTGTGTTGGACATTGGTTTATCGGTGTGTGTAAGCACAGTGTGTGGGTGTGTGTACATGTGTGTGTGTGTGTGTGTGGCGGGCATTGGTTTTTCAGTGTGTGTAAGCACAGTGTGTGGGTGTGCGTGGAGGGGGGACATTGATTTTTTTCAGTGTGTGTAAGCACGGTGTGTGGGTGTATATTTGTGTGCATGTGGAGCCCTGGTTGATGCTGTGAGTCCCCCTCAATCCCATTCCTTGAGGCAGGCTCTCCAGCAAACCCAGGGCTCACAGGCCTAACTGGCTCACTGTAAGCTTGCTGGGAGACCCCATCTCTGCTTTCCAAGGCTGGAATTACAAGTGGGCTGCCACCCACACCTGCATTGCGTGAGCTCTGGGAACCCTAAATTCTGTTCTTGCTGCACAGGGCAAGTGCTTAACCACTTAGCCTTCTCCCCAGTCTCTGAAGTGTGTATTTTGAAATATGTGTTGAAATATCTCCTGTACCCACCCTCCAGCCCTCCTCATAAACAGTCTTCGTTGCTCCTGTGACGCTTCAGGTGCAGACCTTAGTTCTCAAAAACTCTTCCACAAAACCACTGTTGAGAAGAAAGAAAGAAAAACATCCCTGCTGACTTTTCAGTGTGGGGAGGGGAGGGGACATCTTTGTCCCGGGTGCACTAGAGGTCCTCCGAGGAATCCCTGACCTCTCTGAGGCTCTTTCCTAAATCCTGCTACTAAAACTTGCCTCTTCCTTACCTTTTACCCCTCCCCCCACGCTAAATCCTCAAAGTTCCTGTTTTTATTCTCATTGTTTGAGAGTAGGCCAAATTTCTCTCCCTTTTCCATCAATATTGTCCTTGCAGAGGATCTGTGTTCCATTCCCAGCACCCGCATGGTGGCTTACAGCCATCTGTAACTCCAGTTCCAGGGCATCCAGTGACCTCTTGAGGCCTCTACAGGTGCTAGGCACACAGGCACACACTTGATACGTGGCATATGCAAGCAAATACTCATACACATAAAATTAAAAAAACAAATCTCTTTTTAAGAGCCTTCTCAACAAATGCCTACTTCTGTAAGTAATTCTTGTGTCAGGTGCTAAGAAATAAACTTTCTCCACATTTTTACACCAATTTGGAAGTTAGTAAAGCCTTCAAATATGAGCCTTGCCTTTAAGGGCTAAGAAAATACTTGCTGCTGCCTCTTAGGCCATGGCCGTGTCACACGCTAGCAGTGAAGTAAGTGAAAGCAAAAGACAGAGTGGTAGAAGAGGGGGGACTCAAAGGGAGGAGCTGTCCCAGCACAGGGGAGGCTGCAGTAGGAGACTCCAGAGTTCAAGGCAAGTCTGAGATGAGCAGCAAGACCCTAGCTGAAAGAAAAGGGAGAAAGGCTAAGAACATCAAGGAAGCAGGGATGGAAAGATCGTGTGAGCCAGAGGTTAGGGAGGGCTGCAGTGAACACCTCAGGGCCATTGCAGCTGTGGTTACCTGTATGAGAGCAAAGTCCTGGCTGAGAAGCTATGGGCACTTGATGGCTTCTAAGGGAGATTATGTTTTCTTTAGGAATGTGGTCCCTGGTAAGTTGTTTCAGAGGGGGACCCTGTGTCCATTCTTATAGGGGAAGCACTAATTTAAATTTAATAATTTAGTGGACAATTTAAAGGGGGGTGGGACTGGGAACTGGCTCGGCAGTTAAGAGTAATGGCTGTTCTGTCAGAAGACTTGAAATTAGTTCCCAGCATCTACGTCAGACAACCCACAGCTCCTGTAACTCCAAGTCCAATTCTTCCCCATCTTCTGGCCTTTAGGGGCACCCACAAAGCATGTGCATGCACACATGTATGTGTGTGTGTTTATGCACATGTGTGTATGTGTGCTCGTGCACACACAAAAATTAAATATCATTTAAGAAGACATGAATTTGGGAAGAAAACATAGGGGAAACCTGGGGGATAATTATAATTGAAACACAATATATACATATATTAAATTCTCAAAGAATAAATAAATATATTTTAAAACTAATTAAAGGGGCTGGAGAGATGACTTTGTGGAGAGAATACTTGCTGCTCTTGCAGAGGACCCGGGTATGGTTCTCAGCACCCGCATCAGGGAGCTCAAAGCCATCTGTCATTCTAACTCCAGGGAGTCTGATACCCTTCCTGACACCCCAGGACACCAGCAAGCAAGTGGCCCACAGACATACATGCAGTCCAGCACTCAAACACATAAAAGGTAAAGTTAAATAAATCTTTTTTAAGAACAGTATTTGAAGATGGAAAAGAAAAGAGGTAAGAACGAGAAGTGTGTGAACCCCAGCTCTCATGTATAAGCTGGTATTCATCTTGGAGGTGGATGTGTCAATAGACCGGTCTGCAACAAATGGCGTTTGCTTAGTCCTCATGGTGTTGAAGAGCCATCCTCACCACACACAGCAATGGCACCTGGCCTCGGTGTTACAGCGAAGGAAACAGAGGCCTAGATCTGCTTAAGGCCCCAAAGCCAGAGTGTAACAAAGCCTGGGCATTTGTGCTTGCTCTCCCTGCCCTACCCGAGACACTCACTCTGTGCCAGCACAACGCCCGTTCCTTAACCTCACCGTGACTTGATGGTGGAAGAGGATCTACTCCCTAAGGTCAATCACAGAACCAAAAGTCTAGCCCTGTATTCACCGAGGCATTCTCAGTCCTGAACTGTAACTTCTTTTCTTTACTACAGAAAATAACAAAGTTTTCCGAAATCGACTCCTGTCCAGCCTGAGGGCTTTCAGAGGTGAGTAGCAACTGTGAGGAAGCAGTATAAAGGCCGGTTTGAGATTTCCTCCTAGTTTATGGTCATGATTCTTCGGGAACCTGTTCTATGTATTGATCACTTTGGTCTTTGTTTCATAGATGGTGTGTTAGTTAGATCAGCAGCAAGCTCAGAGGAATCAGCCTTGAATGCCCAGCTTTATTTCTGGGTGCCTTGGACAGATCTCATGAGAGCTTGACCATCACCGTGCTGGGATACAGCCACCACAGTGCTCGGCATTTGAGCTGCCATTTATTTAGATGACCAGTTTAGAAACAACTACAACTCAGATTCCAGTTATCCGGTCATAACCACTCCATGTTTTCAAGCCATATCTAATTAAAATGTCAACATTGCATAGGTCACAATGATCCCATTGGAAGGTTGCATTAATGACACCAGAGTCCTGATCGTCTTGTCTAATAGTCACTTTTTTCCAGTGCTGGAAGAAATGATTGTGCCTGTAGATGAAGGAACTGACTTGGATCAGAGTTACAATTTTAAAAAGATGTTTAATACTGAATTACATGGAGTTAAGATATCCCCAATGTGATGGGCATCCAAAATACCCATCCACCTGACCAAGGGATGAACGTGTCTGTTTGAGACTCACTGCTTCTCACGCACTTGCTGTCCATGGTATGGCAGTGATAATCACAGGACCACTCTTGCTGCTCATGATATGACTATTTTCACTAGGACAACAATTTTAACTTCTCTAAAGTAAATGATGTCACAGCTTCACCCAATTCAGAAGCAGCTTTTCTTACTGTGATCATCTTTAATAATGATTACATGTAGCTAAATTTTTCTGGGGAACAAAAGTTTGCTCAATAGCACCCACTTAAGTAAATGTTTAAGCTCCGGAGATGCTGTTTGGTGTTTGGGGTTATCGATTATAATAAAAACTATGATGTACATTTACACTTCTCCTATTGACATGACCCTTTTCTGTGAGAAGTGGGATTCCTAGCCCAACAGTTATAAAAACTTCATAAGAGCATGATTGTGCCGGGCGGTGGTGGCGCACGCCTTTAATCCCAGCACTGGGGAGGCAGAGGCAGGCGGATCTCTGTGAGTTCGAGACCAGCCTGGTCTACAAGAGCTAGTTCCAGGACAGGCTCCAAAGCTACAGAGAAACCCTGTCTCGAAAAAACAAAAAAAAAAAAAAAACAAAAAAAAAAAAAACAAAAAAAAACAAAACAAAAAGAGCATGATTGCTAAACCACTTTTAAATAACTTTCTGATTCTTTTTTTTTTTTTGCCTTTTTTTTTTGCCTTTGTTTCTTGAGACAGAGTCTTACTATGAAATGCTGGCTAGCCTGGAACATTCTATGAAGACCAGGCTGGCTTCAAACACATAGAGCTCCACCTGCCTCTGCCTCCAAAATGCTGGGAGTAAAGATGCATGCCATCACTACCAGACTAATTAACTCTTAACAGTAGCCAGGCCTGTTGAAAGTTACTCTAATTTAGCAAGTCTTTCTGTCTGGATGGGGTTTTTCTCACGTTTCTGACATTTTTTTTCAGGTGGAAGGGTTGATCCCAACAAGCTGAAGACGCTCCTCCTGAACATAGGGCTCAAACTCAAACGCAAGGAATTAAAAAGCGTGATGCAGAAGCAGGCTGCTAGTGGTAAGCATGAGGACCATGCTGCCTTTGGCTGTTGGGGACAGAATCTTAAGATTAGGTATAAGAACTTCTAAGATTAAATGAGCTTGCTGATGCGCACCTCAGCACTTGGGAGAGAGAGGCAAGAGAATCACTGGAAGCCCAAGGCCTCTCTGTGCAGTAAGTTCCAGAGCCCCCACACACAGACACACACTCTCTCTCTGACTTCTACAATTAGATTGATCTGAGAATTTTAGATACTATTTATGGAGAAATATTTGGTCTGAAAATAAGAAATACTGTCTTTTGTCATTTTTTAGTAATCTGAAGTCATCATACCATTTCCCCAGTGCTAAGAGTACCCCAACAGGCCAGAGACTTGTAGGGAAAAAAGAAAATGGGAGCAGGGATAAAAGAGAATGAACCGCAAAGATAGCCAGAAATAATCAGGAGAGAAAAATCTACAGTGGGAAGTAGTGGAACCCCACTTAGTATTTCCTAAGATGTCCATGCATGAGATAAATACAGACATGGGAAACGTTAGGGGACAGCAGATCAGGAATAGATGGGGTATAGGAAGCATCTAGCTCAACATCTACATTAAATGTGAGGTACAAACACACATCCACACACACGGGAAGGGGGAGCACACCTCTTGAATGGTATCATTACCATTCTTAGAAGGCATTTAAAGTCCAAGAACTGAAGATGTGCTACATAAGTACCACAAAGACACGATCCTTATCATAGCCAGACCCTGTGCTCAAGAGAATGACCACAGTCCAAGGTCTTTCTTACTAACAAGGGCTCCAGCATTCAGAGCAGGAAATATAAATTTAAGGTAAACACAAATAGATTAATAAAATTTATAGGCTTTTATCAAATCCTAATTTATAATCTTTCTAAGTTGTATATCATCATCTTAATTGTTTATGTTCTGTATTACAGCTAATCGAAGTATCCCTCTGAAAAAAGTATTAGCGGATGTGAACTCGGTTGTAGGCAAGTTAAAAGTTATGCGAAGTTTAAAACCCTACATCTTAATGCTATCTGCATATCTTTTCATTACTACATAAATAAACTCAAACTCAGGAGGCATATAAACAGAACGCTAGAGACTTGTCGGTGTTCTGCTTCCTCATCCAGATGTCTCAAGGGTGCTGTTGACACACAAGCATGCGGACCTGAGTTCAATCCCTAGCACCTACATATATAACAAGTTGTGATGGCATGCCCTGTTAATCCCAGCACTGGGGAGGTGAAGATGGGTGGATCCCTGGGGTTTGCTGCTCAGCCAGCCTCGCATAATGGATGAGCTCCAAACCACTGAGAGGCACTGTCTCAAAACACAAGGTGTCTGACCCCACAGCTGAGGCTGACCTCTGGCCTCCATGCCCACATGCACCTGCATATATACATGCGCCCATGAACACACCCACACAGGCATGTACAACAGATAAATCATTTGTTTAAGTGTAATAAAAAGAGCTTCCCTCCCCAGAATGAAAGGAACATGTTCTGATTGTCTCCGGTCGTTTATTCTGCTTTGGAGCCTTTCCGCACCTCTGAGTTCTCACAGTCACATGAAGAACACGAACAGTTTCCTTCCCTCTTCTTCTGCTATTTTGATACCTGTCAATACTGCAGACTATACTTACTGTTTCTGCTTTTTTAAGGAGGGAAGGTTGATATCAAAGATGTGAAAAATTTTGTTGAAGCCACTGGAATAACACTGACCCCTAGAGAACACTTTGAACTGATGAGCTATCTACCAATTGAAGGTGAATCTTTCAAACACTGTTAGAATGTTAGGGAAAGTCAGGTCGGGTGTGGAGACACTTTAAAACAAACTTTTATCTGCTGGGATAGTTGACTGTGTCCTGGTTGTTGTTGCTGTTGTTTTGAAGAGCTGTTAACAGTTCTTAATATGACCTTGTTCTTGCCCCCAGAAAGAATAATTTTGTCCTTTCATTGAAAGTCAGCAGCTCTAATTTTCTCAATTTCCTATGATTGGGGACGGAAGCCATTATTATGCTCCATTCTCCCTTCCAATGAAAGTTAACTTTGTAGGTGTAAGGAGGAAGTGAGGCTGGCGGGAGCAGGGAAGTGGGCGAGAGGAAAGTAAGAGAAGCGGAGGAAAGATGTGTTTGTATCCCTGTACGATGTGGCAACAGGTTGTTAGACAGTTATTTCCACCCAGTTACATGTATGCTCTGAAATTTTTCTCGATTCCTTGCTTTTGAACTCTTGGGATGCAAAATATCTAACTATTTATAAGGCAAATCACTGAAAAGCGCCCAGCTGAGACGGCAGCTTTGTACTGTCCTTCTGACGGCTGTGATGTGTGTGCCCCTGTTTTGCAGATGATGGAACTATATATGAAAGCAGGTTGATAGACTGCCTGAAATCCTTCGAAGGTAAGGGCCCTGGTGAGAAGAAAGATGAATAAAGGCCTTGACTTACACTTGTATCTGGCTGTGTCCTCTCGTGGGGACACACTCACTCCCTATCTTCATGTCTGAATTTTCCAAACAGTTTTTCATTTTGCTACTAAGATTGGCTTTTGATTAAAAAAAAAGTCAAATTGAAAACTGGTTGCACATAAAATTATGAAATAAAGAACAGGCTATTATTTTGTGGGGAGTTTCACTAAGCTCTACACTGTGCATGGTAGGACAGTGAGTTTGTACTTGCTAGAGTTTTCCTCTCTACCAGCAAGAACATTTTCAGTTCTCTTTCCATTTGTCCCCTTCTGTGAAGATGAACGTCTGGGCTACTGACACTCTTGCTGACAGCCGTGATTTAAGGGGGATAAATTTTTCTTTTTCAGGGGAAGTTATTAAATTTCTTCTGTATTCCTGATTTTTGTCCTTAGGTGGGACAGTTGATGTCAATAACTTAGAAAATGTTTTGGAAAACTTGAAAATCAAGCTCTCATACGAGAAACTAAAAGATCTGTCAGAAAACGTTCCAGTTGATGGTAAGCATGCGGCTGGGATCAGACCTTCCAGGGACTCTTGCTCCAGGTGCTCAGGCCTGGGGCCTCTGTGATCAGCATCTGTTTTGATACTAACGTGATATTTTTTATCTTTGTTTGTTTGTTTGTTTGGTTGGTTGGTTGGTTGGTTGGTTGGTTGGCTGGTTGGTTTTTTGAGAGAGGATTTCTTTGTGTAGCCCTGGCTGTCCTGGAATTCGCTTTGTAGACCAGACTGGCCTTGAACTCACAGAGATGGGCCTGCCTCTGCCTCCCAAGTGCTGGGATTAAAGGTGTGATCCACCACCACCTGGCTGATATTTTTTAGTCTTAAAGAAGAATTCTGTCCATGTGAGAGCACATTTTGGTTTAGTATATTTTCATTAATTTTGATGTATATGATATATATGCTAGAGTGAGCTATGGATGTTCGTCTTTACTTGAGGGACACTGAAGGAAGCTAGCTTATTACAGTGAAGGGATGCTCTTCCTATCAATCTCATCATCCCAGTGTCCTCCAAAGGCTGTCAAACTGTACAGTACAGTCATCAAACTGTACTGTACCTTGTAATATATGCTTCCTTGTCTGCTCTTTCTCTATTTTGGCACTGCCCACAGGATTCCTTCCTAGCCTCAACTGTTTGATAGAGCAGCAGTTTTAAGCTACAATATTTTATCTTCACTTTGAAAGGAACAGACAGGAGAGAAAGACTCCCACAAGTTATCCTCTGACATCTGCATAGGTATTGTGACCTGTGTGCACCTGCACACATACACACTGTGGTAGTCTGAAAGGCCCCCCAAGGGCGCTTACATTTGAATGTTTGGTTCTCAGTGGAACTGTCTGGGAAGGTTTGGGAGGTGTGGCCTTCTTGGAAGAAGTGTGGCCTTGTTGGAAGGGGTATGGCCTTGTTGGAGTGGGTGTGGATTTTTTGGAGTGGGTGTGGCCTTGTTGGAAGAGGTGTGTCACTGGGCCTAGGCTTTGAGGTTTCAAGAGCCCATGCCAGGCTCAGTCCCATTTGCTCTGCCTGCAGCTTATGGTTAGATTTGATCTCTCAGGTATAGCTACAGCACTGTGCCAGCTGCCACACTCCCTGCCATGAAGGTCATAATTCACCCTCTGAAACTGTAAGCAAGCCCCCAGTTAAATGCATCCTTCTATAAACTGCCTTGGTCATGGGATTTTAGCACAGCAATAGAATAGTAGCTAAGACACACACACAAGCACAAACAAATAGAATGTAATAAAATAGACTTCTAGTCCTCTTACTCTCACTACCAAGTAATGTAGGCCTCCTATTCATTACAGTTTCCATCCCTGGGTGTCTCTTTGCTTTGTATACAAAACTGTCTCCTGATGTCTCTTATATCCAACGCTCTTCTGTCCTTCCTGCTCTGTGATGACCTCAGCATTTGATCGGCCATCACTGAAGTCTCCCACCTGGCACTGAGCTTTGCTGTGCACTGATGTGAACCTGTCTCTTCAGATATTTCCTCTTGGATAAGAGAAGGACCAAAGAACATTTTATCTCCATTTCCATCCTCCTCTATGTCAGTGCTCTGATCTCTTTGGTTCTGTGCTGTTCCGTTTTAATTTAGAAAAGCATCAGTGGTCACGTTAGTTATTTGTTTCATCTCTGTGATGAGCACTCAACAAAAGCAGCTGAAGGGAGGAGGTTTGCTTTGGCTTAGGCTTTAGGGGGTGCAGTGTTTTGTGGCGGGAAAGGTATGCTGGAGGCACAGGCAATCACATCCCCTGTCAGGAAGGAGAGAGCAATGGATGACTGTGCTCAGCTTCCTTCTGACTCAGTCCAGGACCCCAAGCAAAGGAAGGAGATAACGCCCATTTGGGGTGGATCTTCCTACCTCAACCTAATGTAGATAACCCCTTATAGACATGCCTAGAGATTTGTTTCCATGGTGATTTTATATCCCATCAAATTGACAGTCAAAATTGACCAAGTAGTAGTGTTATATTTTTAAAACTCCACTATTCATTCAGATTTACTCAAGTGTGCACACATTCTTAGCTCTTTGTTCTTTCTTATATCACCAACTTTGCCTTTGGGATCATTTTTCTTCTACCAGAAGCAAATATCATTGAGAAATCCTCTCTTTTTCTGACATACGATTATCTGTTTAGTCAGTTTAGCATGTGGCACATGCTTATATGTTTGTAGTCCTATTCAAGAGGCTGAGGCAGGGGGATTGCAAGCTTGAGACTACCCTAAGGCATGTATCAAGAGCTTGTCTAGTAAAACACAGACAAACACACATACACAAGCACATCACAAGCACACATACACATATATACACACAAACATACATACATACACACATACAAATGCACATACACACAAACATACATACATACACATATACATGCATACACACATACACACACGTACATACACAAATACTGACACATATACACATATACACACACACAGTTTACTATAGTTCCTGATAGATATGTTCTCTGAGCATAGAATTCTAGTTAGTCTTTTTCTTTCAGCACACTTAAATTATCATCCTACAGTCATGCTTTCTAATGTTGCTAGACATGATGGGAAGTCAGCTATAAACCTTACTTTTCTTGGAGAGTAATCATTTCGCTCTTGTTGTTTTGAGTACAGTGATTACTAGTTCTGAAGCTTCGCTGTGATGTGGAAATTTGAAATGGATTAATTTTCATGTATCTGTCTTAGGATTCATTGGACTTTTGAATATAACAATTGAAATCCTTTATTGAATGTAGAAAATTATCAGATATCGCCCTTATAATCCTGTCCTTAACCTCTGGGTGTTTTTATTTCTTCCATAACTCTGGTTAAAGGGAGGCAAATTGTCTTCATTGGCCTTGGTTCCTCTTCGCCTTTGTCTGCGTGTTTCCTTCCTGTGATCCACAGAAGTCTTAAATATATACATTCTGTAAGTGGTGAGGATTCTCAGAGCACTGTCTGCCGTATTGACTGTAAGGAGTATTTGGAATAGAAACAACCCCTAAGGAAGAGTGGGATTGCATACAAGTGCCAATGTCCTTTATTGTAAGAAATACCAATAGTGTGCATAGTTCCCAATTTCCTTCTTGTCCTAAAATATTCTACATCTTTGGGCTGGGCGGTGGCTCAGCAGTTAAGAGCACTGGTTGCTCTTATATAAGGACTTGGGTTTGATTCCCAGTACCCACATGGTTCCTCACAACCATCTGTAACTCCAGTTTCTTCTGGTCTTTTCAGGCCTTACACACACAGTACACAGACAAAACATATAGGCAAAACATCTATATACATAATTTTTAGTGAAAAATTAAATGTACTAATCTTCAATTCTAACAAGTTACACTGATTCAAGGGTCTGCTGGTAGAACGTGTAAACAGAGCAAGCCTGGAGAGGGGGTGAGCATAAGGTGCAAAGCTTGAGAACTTTTTTCTTCTTCCTTTAGGAGTGTGTTGGGGGGGGGTTGAATTCTAATTTGTCTTAATAATAAAACACGGAGTCGGATATCAGGTAAATGCTGAAAGAGAGACAAAGGACCAAGCCACAGCTACCTCTTACCTCACCAAATTCTCAGCAAAAGCGGGGCCCAGCTCCTGTCTCTGCTCTGCCCCATCACCTCTTCTCTCTGCCCAGCCACATCGTTTCCTGTTCCCTCCTCCCCAGTGCTGGGATGGAAGGTGTGTGCCACCACTGGTTAACTAGTGGCTAGCTCAGCACTCTGATCACCAGCCAATCTTTGTTTATTAATGCACAAACAAAATATCACCATGGGGGGGGGGGAGAGGTGCACACACACATGCATGCATGTATAATGAGCAATGTGTGCCATGGTGAGTGTGTAGGTCAGTGGACAACTTTCTGTCCTTCCACCATGTGTATCCCAGGAGTGGAACTCATGTCATCAGGTTGGCAGCAAGTGCTTTGTCTACTGAACAGTCTTGCCAGCCCAAGGTTGAGCTCTTAAAGAAGAAAAATAGAGAGTAGATAATGAGGTTAATAGTTAACATATTTCAAATATGAGTAATTTTCCTTATTTCGTGTTCATGTATGTATGCGATAATTCAAAACAAATCATAACAAAGCATCCTACTTAACGTCCCATTTATCTTTGAATCGGTGCACAGTTATTCATGTATATGTGAATTGTGGCCTTTTTATAGGCTCTGGGAAGACTGATCTGCAGACACTGCTAGGAGAAGTGAGAAAAGTCACCGGTAAGCAAGGCATCTTGTGAAAGATACAGGACTGTTACATAAAAGCTTCACATTTGCATGAATCTTTGAAACTAGGAGCCAGTGAATGCTCATGATCTCAGCATTGTGGCAGTTTAGGAAGCTGAGGCAGAAGCAAGCTTAGTGAGCACCAGGCCAGCCAGCACCATGCAGTAAGATGGCTCACCACACTTATCCTGCACTTAAGAGGACTACAGGAGTTCACGGCCAACTTACCCTACAGTAGGGAGTCCCGACCAGCAAAGCTAGAAAGAGGACCCGTCACACAAGACAGGTCATTCTTGTCTTGTCACTGGTTTCAAATGTTTTAACTGGCATGAAGGTTACAACTGCTTATTTAGGTTTTAGCAAAATTTTGCATTGATCTATGTCTATAATTAGTTCTACATTTGTTCTGAAACCTCTGGGTATTTTTATACTTCATTTCACGATAGCACAAATATTATCATTCATTCAAAATACTTAGTGACTCCTCTGACTCAGGAAATGTTAAGACACAACTGTGACTGTATGCCAATGATGTGGCCTTGGTGAGGTGATCCGTCCCATAATCCAGGTAGAACACAGGGGTGCAGATCTGAGCTGTTGGTGGTACATCTGAGATTCAGTAAAGCCGGCCAGGGGCTTCCTGTGCAGGATTAGTGCCTCTGAGGCCATTTAGAGCATTACAAACCCATAGTTTCTTCAGATTCGAACACATTTCCATGCATCTGTACCAACTTCATTCTGTCATCTAAAGTCGGCAAGCAATTCTGACCTTTATTATTTCCATTTTTTTCCCAAAGGAGGAAAAATTGATGCTAAAGTCACACAACAAGTGCTGGGGGACATGGGCATAGAGCTCACTAAAAGGGAAGTGGATGCGCTGATGAAAAGGCTGCCTGTCGCTGGTAGGTACTCTGTGGACTACAGAACGGATCTCTGTCCTTGTATGAACCTCAGCGTGAAGCCTCACAAAAGCTGACACCTCTCCTGCCCTACAACACAAAGATATCAAGCTGTAATTGGAACGATATTGTGTCCGGTGTTTAAATTTGTTTTGAGAGCTTCTCCCCCCACCCCCACCCAGTATCTTTTAACCGAATCTTGGCGTTAATAGTGTTGTTCCTGGCTGTGGGGGTGACTCAATAGGTCAAAGCAATTGCTGAGCCCATATCCCTAGAATGCATATAAAGATCGCAGTGTTCCGGTCTACAACCCTGGCCCTTCCACAGTGAGATGGGAGGCAGAGACAGGAGAGTCCCCTGAAAATTCCTAGACCAGCTAGCCTGGAATACACAGTGTAAAAGCAAACAAGACAGACCGTGTCTCAAACAAAATGGCTAATAAGCACTGACATCCAAGGTTGTATTCCAGCCTACACACACACACACACACACACACACACACACACACACACACACGCTGTGGCAACCGCCTGTGCACGTGCGTGCACACACACAGACACGTAAATGAATAAGTAAATGTTTTTAAAATATCCCATTACCTTGAGATAAACAAGGTTTAAATAGAGCGTTGAGAAAAGAGGACAAACTAACGGTGAGAAGAAAGGGGAAAGCTCCATACGAGGAAAGGTGTCCGTCAGCTTCACACTCAGAGTTCCGCCCAGGGCCGGGGAAGGCTCAGTGGTAGGAAACTTGGTTTGGTGCCCAGAGCCCTGGGTTTATTAGCACTACACAAGGAAGAAAGAGGAGGGAAGAAAAGGATAAAGGGGGAGACCGTGGAGACTTAGATCAGTGGAAAGCCCCTGGGTTCAGTCCCCAGCTCCAAAATAGTCAAGAGGCAAAAGTCTTAAGAGGCAGAAGCAGAAGAAAAAAAAAGAGAAAGGGAGAAAAGAAAAGGAGAAAAAATCTTATTTTGGACGTCTTTATAAAGAAGTGTGTGAAGTGTGTGTAGATATGGGAACTGTAGAAGTATAAATTTGAAAGTTTTCATATTTGTGGTTGAGAGCCTAGCCTTTGATGGCTGAGCCATCTGGCTTTGTAATGAGATCCGGCGCCCTCTTCTGGTCTTCAGGTATACATGCAGACAGAACACTGCATACATAATAAATACATCTTTAAAAAAGAAAGAAAACTTTTTTTTAAAAAAGCTAAATTTTTATAGTCTGCACTGAAAGCCATATCCTTCCATACCTTTTTTTAACTGTATCATCATTTTTCTCTAATTTTAAATGTTTCCTATTTTACAGAGGATGGGAAAATACTTAAAAACATATTACTTGACAATATGAAGTGGTTTTCTGGTAAGTGATAATTTCACTAAAGCAATTCAATTATCTGTGCTTTACCTTAAATTTAATAAAACTCATGTCATCACTACATAATAATCAGGTGGTTTCTTTTCTCTAAGTTTATAGATCTTTTAGATGCAACTATAACTAATGTAGTTTATAATTTTCTGGTGATGAAAATGTTTCAAATTCTGTTTGCTAATCAAGAGCACTAGTTGTTTTTTTGATATAATTCACAGTTCATCTGAAAGATACAATTTATAGTATATAGAATCAGTGCATGCAATCAATATATAAGTGCAAATTTACATAATTCTTCTGATACATAATGAACTTCTAAATGCACCCCTGCTGCAAACCGTAGGAAGCACCCCTGAAGCAGGATTGGTGAAAACATTGCATTCCCAGCTTCCACAGCGGCTCTGCAGCCTTCAGAGCCGTCTGATTTTACTGTGTTGTGGATTGCTTTGTCTATGGCGACTTAACCTCCAGCTCCCTCCTTCTTTCCTAAGGAGGAAAGTGTCATGTCTCCAAACTGGATTCCATCCTAGAAGAACTGGGCTATGAGCTGGAGGAGGAGGAAGTTGAAGACCTGAAGAACCGTCTGCCAATTGAAGGTGATCATGTCATTGTGTCTTCAGAGAAACCCTCAGCTCTTGTAATAAGCTTCCAGATACACTCATAGGGAAAGCTGTTGTCCTGGACTGCCATGCTTCAGTCAGAGACGACTTGTATAGTAAACAAGGAGTCCCACTTGCAAGGCTAAACCCTAATGCCACTGAGAACATTTAAAGGCCTAAGAAGCCAGAGAAATGAAACAAAGGATCATTTCAACAGGAAAAGAATATGGTGGGAGTCAAGAATCGGAGCTCAGGAGAGCCTACCTAAGGTCCATCTCCAGCACCGCCTTGGATAGCTCACGATTGCCTAAGACTCCAGCTCCTGGGGATCTGATTCAATTTTCTAGCCTCCAAATAATAATAACAATAATTCCATCAAATCACCAGGAAGCTCAGGAAAGAAAACATGCCTAGTCATCCTAGATTTTCTTAATTGGCAGTTGTGTGTGTAGTGGTGTTGTTTTAAAGTTTACTTATTGAATGGTTAAATCTAGCTAATTAACAAATGCATCACCCCACAGAGTTACCATTTTCCTGATGGTAGCAAACACCATGTTTATTTATACTTTGAAGGAACTCAGTCAACAAACTGACACGGACTGCATCACTCATGGTGCAGTGGACTTCTTGGTCCTGCGTCCTCTGACCCGTACCCCACATCCAGCTGCTGGAGGTCAATGTGTTCATAGTCAAGAGTGAGAGAGAACATTGTCTGCTGTGCCTCTCCTGTCTTTGCTCATACAGTTTCTCCAGTTCATCAGGGGCTCCCACACTGACTGTATCTTAGCTGGTGAGAACAATGTTCAACACACACAGTTGGTCCCTTCCTTGGATCTACCGAGTTGTGGGATAGAAGCTCAGGCAGCAATTCCGTTTTTGTGTCTGAGGAGTTCCATGTTCTTTTCCATACCCTCAACACTTGCTCTTTTTGCCTCTTTAGTAGTAGCCACCCTGATTCCAGTTAGGTGATGTCTCATTGTGATTTTGATTTGCATTTCCTTGGTGGTTAAGCAATACCCAAGGTTGGGTTTTTTGTTTGTTTGTTTGGGGGGTGGGGTGTTGTTTTCATATGGAACTCTTTAATGCTATTCTCGTAACCACTGAGACAAAGTTATACTGCTTCATAAGGTGCCAAATCCTAGACTGAGTCTGCCTACAGGAAACATTACTTTAATTCTAAATCCCAGTCTTTTTCATTCAGGCCTGATAAGAAGTGGGGTGAACTGCCAGCAGTTAAAGCCACTTCCAAGAAAATGTCATGCAAACAGTCCCCTCTGTGTGGCTCATACTCTATAAGCCATAACCATAACCTCTAACTAGCCCCAACACACTAAGGAAAATAGCACTTCTCCAACTATTCTTTAAAAAAAAAAAAAAAAAAAAAAACCAACTGGAGAAAAAAAACTCTCTGTGTTTATAGCATTAGGGCCTGCTAGTTGGGGTTTATGTCCTGTCCAGTTCGCACAGCCGGTAAGTCCCCAAAGAAAATCACTCAGAGAGTCTGCATTAGGTTATAAACTGATTGGCCCATTAGCTCAGGCTTCATATTAACTCTTATAACATATACCAGCCCATTATTCTAGTATATGTTAGCCACATGGCTTGGTACTTTTTTTGGCGGGGCAGGTCACATCCTGCTTCTTCCGTGGTCTGGGCAGGACTGGGGAGGAATGGGCTTCCTCCTTCCCAGCATTCTCCTGTTCTCAATGCCCCACCTTTACTTCCTTTCTGGTTGTCCCACCTATACTTCCTGCCTGGCCAATCAGCATTTATTTAAAACATGATTGACAGAATACAGACAATTCTCCCCTACCGTGTGTGTCTGTGTGTGTGTGTGTGTGTGTGTGTGTGTGTGTGTGTGTGTTGAGAGCTTTTGTTTTGGGGTATTTTTACTTTGTTTTTTTTTTTTTATAGAGTCTTATTATGTAGCCCTGGCTGGCCTGTAAACCAGACTGGTCTCTAACTCACAGAGATCTGCCTGCCACTGCCTCCAGAGTGTTGGAATCAAAGACATGCATCACGATGCCCAGCCAGCAGTTTTTCACAGTGGTAAAAAAAAAAAAAAAAAAAAAAAAAAAAAAAAAATCACATCCTTGGGTTTTAGTTAGCTTAAGCATCAGAGAAAACTGTGAAGGCCCTGGAGTAAATCCTAGAACCAAATATTTGGAAGCCCAGGACTGGGAAGACCAAGGCCAAGGCTGCAGCGACAGGATCACATGACCACAGAGCTGACTGACATCAGCTGCATCAGGTGGTGCAGCTGGAGGATCACCAGTGTCACATTCTCAGGATTCAGAGTCAGCAAGTCAGTCAGGCTCACTGTGAGCCACATGCCCAAATGACCAGGCGAGGGCAGGACACACCATCCCAAGTGACACAGAAATATGTATTACTCAGCTGATTGGGGTCAGGGATGCTTCTTAATTACATTATCCTCAGATCTCAGTTAGGGGTTTAAAGTATATAAACTGGGCCTGACAGTGATGGCACATGCCTTTATACCAGCACTCGAGAGGCAAAGACAGATGGATCTCTGAATTCAAGGCCATTCAGGTCTACAAAGGGAATTCTAGGACAGCCAGGGCTACACAAAGAAGCCCAATCCCAAAAAACAAAAACAAAACCCACAAAAACAAACCAAAAAAGTATATTATTTGGTTATATAAATAGTTAGGCCAATTTCTGCAATCCTGTAAGGAAAACAGAGAAGTTACAACCTTCTGTCTGGAAGCAGCATTGCAACTTCCATAGACATTACAATGCATTGTATATTGTTCGGAGTTAAATTATGAATAATGTCTTATTTAGAAGCCAGTCTTCTATGATTCTTACTGCACCAGGAAATTTTATTACATCTGACTTACTTTTTTTGTGCTGATATTACAGAATACATGAGACTAGGTAAATTGTAATGAACAGAAATTAATTTCTCATAGTTATAGAAGCTGGGAAGTCCAATATCCAGGAATTAACATGGTAGGGCCTCTGTGCTGCAACACCCCTGGCAGGAGGCAGAAAGGTGAAAGGCGTGTGCTCGTGTGAGAGAGAAATGCAGAGATAGTGCACTCGAGCGCAGTCAACCAGGAGGGGACTCCAAGGGGGAGTGGGTGAGACTCACATTCCTAACCAAACAGCTCTCAGCAATAAACCCTCCCATGCGCCATTCATCAGGACACTGCCCACCTGACGGGGTCATCTCCTAAACATCTCACCTCTCAGCACCGTTACCAGGGAGTTAGTCTCTGACACACGCAGTTGGGGGCCACATTCAAACCATCAGAACCTCTTTATCTTTGACCAAATCACACAGGGGTGCCTGATTAGCCCGCCTTCATTTGCCTTGCCACTGAAACGTCTGCTTTACCGTGAGATCTGACTTACCCACTATTTGTACCAAGTTACAAGAAGAACATTTTGTTAACGAGAACTCAGAATTGTATACTAATTTTTCAGTAGTTAATGTGGGAAACTAGCCGATTCCTCCCACCACTGTTCTCATGCTGCCGCGCCTTCTGCCAGATAAACTAGCCAGCTCTATGATGTAACCACAGCTAATCCTTATCAACTATTAACTTCCTACTATGTGTGTGGCACCAGTTCTGATATCAATAGTCCTGAAGCAACCCTGTGAGGTAGGTTATTATCTAAATTTCTCTGATGTGAAAACGGGGGACACATCACAGAGGTTGGTTAATAGGACCTGAACCCAGATGTACATAACTTGAAAGGATTTTACTTCTCTACCAAATAATATTGCTTCTTAGAAAAAAAATACAGTTGTAGACATTATGATTGAATGATACCTTCAAGGGACAATGTGACCTAAAAGATCTTCAACAAGTCAGCTCATAATTTAAACAATTGTTGGAGGCCTTGGAATCAGAAGCATGAACGGAGTGTTCAGTAATGGTTGCATATACAGCAAGAGGGAAGCTACATCAGGGAATTGTGGGTTCAGGCGTGTCTTGGAATACCTATTCAGAAAGTGCCAGGCCAGTCCAGGCTCCATAGCAATGCCACATACTGCTTTTTAAATCTGCAATACTAAGGTGATCAAACAGAACGCTCTTGAATTATAAAGAACAGACCAAATGGAAAGATTAAGCAATGCCTTTTAAATGTCTTAGCACTGTTGTGTATAGAATTGACACATTCTGTAATTTCTCCTCTTGGTGCTATGTGTGTGTGTGTGTGTGTGTGTGTGTGTGTGTGTGTGTGTGTGTGTGTGTGTATCACATTTAGACCTTTGGTTTTCAATTTATGTTCATCTGGGGATGAAAATTGATGAATTCATGGAACAAATCAGTTGACCATTTGAATGCCCATGTTTATCTCACACTGTAAAGTCTTGAGTTTCTTGGGTCTGAGTGGCTGCCTGTGTCTTATTTGTATTTTGTCTTACAGATGGGAAGGTTAAACTGAGTAAGATGATGGAAAAGATAGAGTCACTCACAGGTGAGTAAAAGGCCATGGAGGAAAACAGTCTTAGACGGCAATATTCAAGAAGACTTTTACATCTATACTTTTAAACATCCAAGCCCCATCACGGGGGCTTTGTTAGTACCTTAACTTGTTGTCCTCCCTGGTGAACAAATGATACATTTTATGGGTCTTTGTGATGTGGCTCGACAGGTTAAGGCGCTTGGTGACTTGGTGCCAGGCCTGATGACTTGACTTTGATCTCTGAGACCTACATAGAGGAGAGAACTGATTCCTGCCAATTATCCTCTGACCTCCAGAAGGGTGCCCCAATACATGATAAAGAAACAGTGAAAAATAAAAACATTTTATCCAGTAGTCCAGATTAGTTTTGAGTTACATGCTTTTTGACAAAACTGTTAAACTTTTCTATTGTTATAGTATCCTAGATTTTTTTTTCAAAGTTCAAATTAGTTGCACTGTTCAAACAATCATAATAAACTTGGGTAACCATGATCACTTGTAAAATAATGCATTAGAACTAATCTTTTTAGCAATAAAGCACCTTCTCATATTATCATATAGCATGAAAATAGGGAGATATCATATATGAGATATCATATAGCAGAAAATTGCAGAAGGAGGGGCTCATGAAGCTCCACCCCTAGTGAAGAGCTAGTAACAGTTGTTAGCCAATGGTTGAGAGGTGTGGCCCCTGGTAGACTGCTCATGCTCCAGTAGATGGTGTCCTGCATTCGTGCACATATGGGCAGCAGGAATCAAACTCAGGGGAGTATTTTTAAAAAAGTAGAAAAGTACTTGAAGAAGGGCAGGGTATGTGGAGGGATCTAAGTTGGAGGTAGAAGTGATATGTTCACAATAAATTCTATCCGTATATGTAATTACCAGAGAACAAATTTTTAATTGGCATTATTTATCTATAAAAAATATGTATATAGTCATTTATAACATAGCCATACTGTTCTCTGACCTCTATTTTAGAATATTGGTTTATACTGTTGTTCTTAATGAGATGATCTACGTGAGATAGTCACTGACAACCACATTGATTAAGCCAGTAAAAAGTTTGATTGAGGGGGGCTGGCCCATCCAAGAGTGAGCTTGTGCCTCTGAAAAGTCTCATGGTGCCCAAGCTCAGGGATGCATAGTTTTTAAAGGCAAAAACACCAAAGATCATAATTTACATCAAAGTCATATAAGGGTCAGAGGCACCTTGAAAAATTCATTCCTGCCAGAGCATAGTAATCATTTTAGACATAAATGTCAATTACTTCTCACTTATATTTTTTCAAGTTATTTTAGATTTTTTTATTATTTTGGTTAATACTTCCAAATCATGGTCAAGGCCATGGATACATCAAATATGTTGCCAAAGCAGACGCAACTCTTGGGGGGGGAGTAGAGGGCTGATAACTGTATAAACAAGCACAATATGGAGTCAGAACAAGATGAGATTGCCTCAAGCATTTCATTAGAACTTATAAAATTATGTTTCTGTCTTAGAATTAAGCAATTGATGTCTTTTTCTGATATCTTCTCAGACTCTCAACTCAGAGACTTTTGACTATCCCACTCTTCAGGTGAACACAGATGACACAGTTTAAAATCATTGGTTGCTCTCATTTTCATTTTTTCCCAAAGGAAGCAAAGTGAATGTCAGTGGAGTCAATAGCGTATTGAAAAACATAGGGATAGCATTCACGCCGAAGGAACGTTGGGAGCTGGTGAAGACTCTGCCTGTCACCTGTGAGCATTTCTGATTCTGCCTCGGCTCCAAGGGGACTTTTTTTGAGGGGGGGATGTCATGGGGGCCAAGAGGGAGTCACTGAGCATGCAATTCCACATTTGTTTGCATTTAACATACTGAAGACTTTTCAAATGGTAAGATTAAAACCAAAAGTCTTTGTGCTCATGGAGACTATTTGAAATGGAGGCTCTATTGGAACTGGGTTTGAGAACTTCTTAAGAAAGAAATTAATTTATGAATCAAGATCTGATTTGTGAGTTGAGATATTACTTCTAGAATGTCTGATAATCCTAAAGCACAAAAAAAAGTAAGGACAGGAGGGAAGGCAAGACAAAGAACACATTAGCATCAGTCCCACCCTGGCAAAGTGGCTCATACAGAAGATCCCATGCCTCACTCTATTGATAAAGCCAAAATGAAGAAAGCTGTATGGATATCAGACTGGATAGGAAGATCCTATATGGTTACTGTCTTCGTGGTGGTAGTCCACAGTCGTGTTATGGATGTCAGCCCTTCTTTGTCTGTGACCTTGACTATGCCTTTCCTTACAGCTGCTGGTACCGTGTATCGCAACCGACTGTTGGATGGTGTAAAAACTTTTCACAGTGAGTACAAATACATGGTCAAGTGAGACAGGCCTTGAAGTTTGTGTTTCTTTCTGGAAAGTCTGCTTACTACTCAGTGGTAACAGTAGCTTGTTTCTGTTGAGGGTTGTCCCAAGGCCCTCTTCTGTCCCATACAAATGCTACAGTGGATAACTTATCGCCACTTCCCACAGGATTTACGCTGGTGCCTCATGCCTCACAGCTTGAATGTGGAAACAGCTATTTGAGGCCTCATTCTCACCCATGGTGCTGTACTCAGTGGCTTATCAATCTTTTCATTCCCCTTTGTGAGTTTTAGTTTAAATTTACAGAGATAATTTACTGTCGTGACAGGTTTCAAACCTGGCAGTCACAATTAGGGTTGTTTCCAATATCTCTGCTATGAATATATGAAGAGCAACCAACACAAGTTAGTCACTTCCTTTGCTTCAGGTGTCTACTGAAGATCTTAGCCGCATAACTTGTGGCATGTACAGGGGGTGCTCCTTTCATCCCCTCCCATCTATCCCTGCCACCTTTTCATTCTTTTTTCAAATGTTTACAGCCTTGCTTTCTTCCAACCTTTGCCACCCAGTCCCAGAGCTAAGTAAAATTTTAAATGTTAAAACCTAATTTTACATTTTTTTTTTCTTATTGCATCTCTTCTTTTCTCAAGGAGGGAAAGGTTTTATAAATAAACTAGAAACCATTATGGAAAACCTGAACTACAGTGTTGGGGAAAAAGACATGAAAAGTCTACAGAGCTTCCTGATATCTGATGGTATTTTCTTTACTACTTCTGATTTCCTTTAAGAAGAATCACTGAGCCCTTCTTATAGACTCTCAGGGGGGAGGGCGGGGTGCTCAGTTATACTGAGGAAAGAAGAACTACTCATGGAGTTATAATCCTCAAGAGAATAAAATAGAGTTGCTGCCAGGTGTGGTCCCAGCTCTTGTGGTGGGGGTGAGGAGCAGAGGCAGGCAGCACTCTGAGTTTGAGGCCAGTCTAATATGCATAGTGAGTTCCAGGCCAGCTAGGGTTACATAGTGAATCTCTATCTCAAAAAAAATAGACGATAGATAGATAGATAGATAGATAGATAGATAGATAGATAGATAGATAGATGATTAATAGATGATAGATAGAAGATAGATAGATAGATAGATAGATAGATAGATAGATAGATAGATAGATAGATAGATAGATAGATAATACATATTCTGTTCATCCATTATCTGCATTGACAGAGATAAAAGCATGGGTAAACATATTAAACATCACAGGAAAGTTTTAGAAGCTATTGAAAGAGCTGGTAGAAAGGTCAGAAAGCACCAAGTCAAGTGAGGAGGGGAAGGAGGTCTGGAGTTGCTTGACACATAATATACAGTAAAAGGCCACTTGTCCTCATCCAGCAAATAGGAGAATGTTAGATGGGGTAGAAATAGAGTGCCAGGGATTTCTGCCTGGAAAAATTTATCTGTCATCAAAAGAAGTATCTTTTAGGTCCAAATAGCCATCTAGAAGAAAATCTAATTTACCATGCTCATTTACCTTCTATAAAAATCCTATTACATGATTGGATATATTCAGAGAATAACAAATTCCCCCTGTGAATATGATGACATATTCACAGAATATTAGAAAATCCCACAGGCGAACAAGGAAAGTGTGGTCTGTGTCTCACTTGTGCTTTGTGTTTCAGGTACTGGGAGGTTCTTCCTGAGCTCCTTGGCGAATGCAGCCAATTTGTTTTCTGGTGAGAAGTAATGATGGAAAGATTCAAGATCCTTTGATGTGTGTGTGAGAGAGTGTGTATGTGTGTGCATGTGTGTGAGTGTGCATGTGTGTGCAAGCATGTGCGTGTGCATTGTGCATGTGCATACATGTGTGTGCATGCATGCATCTGTGTGCCTGTGTGTGCTTGTGTTTGTGTGCCTGTGTATGCATGCAAATGTGTGTGCCTGTGTGTGCATGTGTGTGCCTGTGTAGTTGTCCCTATATGTGAGCATGTGTGTATGCCTATGTGTATCTGTGTTTCTCTGTGTGTGCATGCTGTGTCTGTGTGTGCATGTGTGTACCTGTGTGCATGCATCTGTGCATGTGCATGTGTATACGCAATCTCCATTTCCCACCTCACTGTAGGGGTGCTAGGATTATGGATGAACACCACTGCATCTGGCTTTATCACTTGGATTCTGGGAACTGAACTCAGGTCATCAGATGTTGTATGCAGTATAGGCCTTTGCCCATCTCCCTGACCCACTGCTTTCATTTCCTTGAGTAGGATTTCTATTCTTTAATTTTTATCTCTGCTGCTTCTTGACTCTATGGATTTTTAGGTTTGGTCCCTGAGCATATCCCATAAGTTCTTACAAGCTGTAATGATTTTTTTCTTTATTGCTATCTAGTTGTAATGTTTCCTCAGTCTTGTCCTCAGTCCCTAATATTCTTTCTTCTTTTGGTCTAGTTCATTGGTGATTTTTCTGGGTTTTTTTTTATTCATTTGGGATTATTTGCATTTCTAGTATTTTTGGTTTTGTTTTGTTTTTTGTCTAAATCTTAATTTTCTTGCTGAGTTTTCTCATCCTTGTTACTAACTTCCTTATCTATATTGCTAAATTTTTTTTCTAGGTCTTGAATTTCTTGAGTTCATTCATCTGCTTGTTTGTATACTATTTGCGGTCATTTATTTTTTTTCAGGACAGAAGCCTAAAGACCACCCAGTTGAATGCCCCCTTTCACAAGACACACCCTACCAGCACTTCTGCTGAGTCCCCCACCAAGTATCCCTGGGGCTATTGAAAGTGTAGAAAGTAATCAAACTAAAACAATTAGGGCACAGACACTGAGCTACTCCAGGTACCTGGCTCTACTCATCTCGGTTCCAGCTCCCACACTCCCTCAGGGAGTCTATGCCTGGTCTTGCAGTCTTTTCAGGCGTTGGGGTCTCAGTTCCCACTGTGAGCAGCCTCTGCAGCGTGGCTCACACTGACCACAAAGTACACCTGTGTTCATGGATCTGTTTCCAGCCTGCAGCCAGTTTCTTGGGCCCAAGCTGATTCCCAAAACGGTCACTAGCTTAACCAGAGAGGTGAGGAAGACCTTTAGGACTTGGGGACAATAAAACTGCAGGGGCTTCAGCCCTGACAACTTCAAGGAGCCCACCCCTCCCAGTCTTTGGTGTCTGTCTTCTACATGGATGGTAGATCTGTCTTTTCCTTTTCATTTTTTGGAGAATAACTGACTGGGTACCCATAGAGCTCACAGTGGCTTTCCTTTTCTGTTTTGCTTAAAGCCCAGTGTGAGGGGTTCCTTCATTACTAAACTGTGTTATTTATGATTATTATCCATTGCTTATTTTTATAATCTTAATTTTAATACGTCCCAACTTGACCTGGTCTCTGTCTGTTACTACTGTGCCCCCGTGCCTTCCCATGTCACCCTCCCTTTTCTGCCACCCCCGCCCTGAAGTCTCCCTCTTCACTCATTCCTCCCTCGTTCCACTGTTAGAGGAAACATGCTTGGCTTTAGCTCTTTCTTGAGATGCTGCCCAGAGAAATAAGCTCATTGTGTCATGCGCTTTCTGCCACTGTAGTCCTGACAACTGCACCCTTATCGTCATTTCCTTAATGAAGAATCATTCCATGTGAAAATGCTCATTTATTATGTCTCTCATCTTTTTAAAGGTGGTAAAATAGATGTTGAGGATATACAGCCATATCTGGAAAGCTTAGGCATTGAATTAACAGACAGTGAATGCCAGATGATAAAGAGCGTAGTTCCAGTCGATGGTAAGTAGCTCAGACCCCACCGCTAGTTCCTGCACTTCTGGGCTCGGGCTGGATATTTAGGGTTATATGTGCATAGTCACTTAGCAGCTCACTGAAAACGGAAAGTCAGAGTCAATTTTGACGAAAGTGTACTTTCCTCACTATTCACATGCTAAATTGGGAGGTAATACTGTTTGGGGGTTCTAAGTAATTATGATAAACAGTTTTAAATATCGGACTGTAACATGCCTAAAGCTAAAGTCAGAAAAGATGATGACGAAAAGATTTATGGAATGAGGAGGGTCCTCAGAGAACAGTACGACAACCCGGGTTTCAATGTTTACGCTGCACTTGCAGCGTATCAGATACTACAAAAGAACAGTTAGCCTGTGAGTGCCAGCAGATTCCTTGAACATGACTGGTAACATCTGTAAACAAGACTTCCTAGATTTCTACTTCCTCTAATTAATGTGACCTTTACCTTACAGATGACAACATGGTGTATCAAAATGTGTTAATGGAGGTACTGCGGACTCGCAGAAGTGAGTGTGAAGTGTTCTGACAGAGGAAGAACTACAAACCCCTTCCTTCTCTGGTCACATTACTAATTGTGGTACCATGTTCGGTGATGTAAACACTAGAACAGTTGTCTGTCAACAGCTGGCACAATCCCCCATCTGACTGTAGCTGTCTTCCATCTCTCTATACTGGTAGGAATTGCTGGCTGAGCCAACAGCTGCTGTGACAGGAAGTCTTGCCTGCTCTTCTCTCCTGGGTAAACTCCTCCTAGACAGCTGTCACAGTGTTCCCTGGAGCACAGAGAAGGAAGACCTTCCCTCTCCCAGATTCCCAACTGATTTATTTTATCACCTCAAGGACTTTCTGGTGCTGGGACCTTTCATTTCCTGGTTGTATGGACTGATGGTTATGGGTAATTATCTTTTTTTCCTTTTGGCATAAAACCAAATTTCCTTTATTCTTTCTTTCTTTAAGGTGGAAAAGTCAATCTTGATAAAATTGATGATGCTCTTGAACAACTGGGATATCCTCTTGAGGAAGAGGAAATAGAGGAATTGTCTAAACATCTGCTAGTTAATGGTGAGTATTTCAAACACACAGTGCTCTACCAAAAGAATTTTAGTTCCTAGGCAGTGGGCTATATCAAAATGAAGCTGAATTATCTCCCTCCCAGCCACTGGCTCAGAAATTCACTGAAGCAGATGAACTCAAGTTTCGTACTTTCTGTGAGAAGCACATGGCCACAGGAGTCACCGCCGCTGCCCTGGGTGAAAAGTGGAAGGGTTGTGTGGTCTGCATTAGTTGTGGGGATGACAGACAAGGTTTCCCCTTGAAGCCAACGTCTTGACCCATGGCAGAGTGCATCTGCTGTTCAGTAAGGGGCGTTCCTGTCACAGACCAAGGAGAACTGAGAGAGGAAACCAGGTCTTTCATGGATGTTTCATCGGCGCCAATTTGAGTGTTCTCAACTTGGTTATCATTTTTTAAAAAAGGAGAGAAGGCTATTCCTGGATTGACAAATACTATAGTGTCTGCACAGTTGGGGCCCAAAAGTACTAGCAGAACCTTAAAGCTTTTCGATCTCTCTAAAGAAGATGATGTCCATCAATAATGCAGTCAGAAAGCCCTTAGTCAAAAAAGGTAGGAAGTCTAGGACCAAAGTGCCCAAGACTCAGCTTCTTGAAACTCCATGTGTCCTGAACCACAAATGCCGATGTCGTGTTGTAAAGAACTGTGGGGTCCCCTTTCCTCCTGGGTCAATGTAGTGTTGTAAAGAACTGTGGGGTCCCCTTTCCTCCTGGGTCAATGTAGTGTTGTAAAGAACTGTGGGGTCCCCTTTCCTCCTGGGTCTATTGCCACCAGGCTGAAAGAGGAAAGAGGCAGATGTGGCAACAGAAGGCTTTGGCTGTCTATGAGCGCAAACAGAGATCCCCCCCCTCCCCAGAAGACAGAGTTCAGTGAAAAAGCTGGATTTTATTCCAGAGGATAGGAATATATAGGATTGAGTAGTCTGGGGACAAACTCTAATTTGCATTAAGTGACACTTTCCTATCACAAGGCTTAGTAAGTGACAGAGCCCCCAGCACAAGCCTTCTCAGCAGAGAACTGTGCCAAAGGTCAAGCTAAAGATGAATGGGCCTCTGGTTAGAGACAGTTTTTAGATAAGGTCAGTCCTCCAGACAAGGGAAGGTAGAGAGCAGGAAGTTTTGCTGGAGGGAGAGAGCTCCTGGCTGCAGATCTATTGAGATAGCTGCTAGGCCATGGGAAGGCTGCATGACCTCTGACCAGCCAGCAATGTCTGGTTTCCAAGAAAGAAACACACACACACACACACACACACACACACACACAAAGAGGAGGCTGCAGAATACGATATATGGTAAACTTTTGACCAAGAGAATGAAAGAAGAAAAAAAAAAAAAAACCAACAGGAACAGACTACCAAGAAATGTAGACTGTCCTGGCTGAGAAATCCTGCTTCTAATTCCAGTGAAAGTCCGTGGTGAGTCCGAGTATACAGGGATGCTTGCAGAACTTGGGTGAGGCATTACTGTAGGAGCATGGACGAGCAGCTGAATCATCACCAATCTCACTTCACCACGAATGACAACACCCAGGAACTGCATTGTGGAGCTTGGCTTCAGTCAGCCTTCTGCTTCCTGTGTGCTCCAGCATCTCCCGAGGTCACTTGCAGTGCAGCATGGGAAGAAGACAGCAGGGAGTTGTCTTAGTCAGGGTTCTATTGCTATGAAGAGACACCTGACATTACAACTCTTATAAAAGAAAGCATTTAATTGGGGACTTGCTTTCAGTGTTAGGGGACAGGACGAGTCCATAATATGGGGGGTGGGGGGCAGGCAGGCATGGCCCTGGGGCTGAGAGCTTTACCTCCTGGTACACAGGCAGCAGGAAGGGAGAGTGGGTCTAGCATAGGCTTTTGAAACCTCAAAGCCCACCCCCAGTGATGCACTTCCTCCAGCATGACCACACCTCCTAGTCCTCCTAATCCTATCAAACAGTTTTACTTCCTGGTAATTAAGTATATGAGCCCACTGGGGCTATTCTTATTCAGACCACCACAGGAATGTGGTATCACTTGGCTGGAATTCCAAGTGACACCATGTGGTCCTCTCCTTCTGCCAAGGAGTGTTAATAGCTCCATTACCACAGACCTAGCTGTTGTGGTATTATTTTGGTCAGTTAATTGCCATAGCTATTCAACCAAGAAAATATCTACTGTAGGATAGCAAAGAGGAGTAAGCCACACTACAGCAATACTATATGCCTAACAATTACATTTAGTAGATTCCTAGATATCAAACTTGAGGTACAAAGAAATCACCCTCTCAGAATTGTGTTCAAGTGGATCTGGGGTAGAGCACATGAGTTTTTGTTAAAAATAAGTAATCTTTTTACACTTCTATTTTATTTAAAAAATAAAACTTAAAAAAGAAAGGCATACTGATTCGGTTATCAGGGCTTAGTTTTTTCATTGTCTTTAGCACAAGACTTCAGTTGAAACATTGTTAACTCTAAGAATGGTAATGATGAGGACTGGCAGCCACTGGGCGAGCATCCTCAAAGTGCTCACCTACCAACCTTTTCTAATGCAGTTGAATCATGCTTCAAAGCATAGACCTAATTTTTTTGACCAGTCTCTAATCCTCTGTTCAAGACTCTGTGTAACATGGGAGCCAAGCAAAATTGTGTAAAGTTATGCTGGAATAATGCCTTACTCTGAGATCTAGAGAGCAAGCCGACTACACCTCACGATATAAATATTAGTGAAATTTGCTCATGCTCTACAAAAAGTGATAGAAGCCTCGTTTCAAAACTGTAATCAAAGAGAGAGCTCTTAAGCAAAGGGGTCTAAAGAACAGCTACGGAGATACTTAATTTTTTTTAATTAGGAAGAAACATATACATTTCTGTATCTCATGGAGTGCTTTCTTCTGGGTCTTTGTAACCCTGTGGCTGCTTTGTGGAGCATGCACATCATGGTACCTGCAGAGGCCAGAAGAGGGGTCGGATCCCTTGGGACTGGAGTTAAAAATGGTTCTGGGCATTAGTTCCTGCCACCATGGGAACAGACATTTTGTTGACTGATGTACCCTCAGCGCTGAAAAGGGGGCCTAGATACAGTAGACACCCAACAAATACCGATGCATTAAAAATTTAAAAATATAATTTTCCCCCATTGTCCTCACTAATGAGTGAGAAACAGAAATCAGGAAACATGACTGAATGTAATGAAAGTGTTTAACATATTTAAATTCTTTTGCTTTTCCTCAACATTATGCTTATATAGACAATAAAAATAAATGTCTAGTTGGAAAAAAATTCTAGGCCATTGTTAAATCACTGAACCTTCACAGCTAAGAATTTTATATAACTGGAGCCCGTATGAGTCTGTTCCAGCTGCCATAACAAGATGGTGGGGGGATTGGGGAGCTTAAAGAACAAAACTTATTTTGTCATTGTCTGGAAACGCCAAGACTAAGGCTGGAATGTGTGCTTGCTGGGAGGGCCATGTTCCTAGCCTGCAGGTGCTTGCCGTCCCACAGTGTTCCCACTTAACCAAGAGAGCCAGAAAGAGGTCGGCTCTCACTCCTCACGAGCCATGGCTTCCTCTGACCAAGCTTCACCTTATGATTTTATTCAAACTTTCATTCTCTTCTAAAGTCCACATTTTCAAATACTGCCACTTGAGGGACTAGGGCTCTAGTGTACACGTTTTGAGAGATCAAAGTTCGTCTAAGGGCTGTCTTGTATTACAGATAAGAGGACAATCCACATGGACCGGCTTCTGGAAGAGGTCGGTCAGGTGTTAGGTGAGTTGAGAAGATGGGAAAACAAGGTCCAAATGATCTCTCGTCTGGTGTGGTAGCACATGCCAATAATTCCGGGGCTCAGGAAGGAGGATCCTTGTGACTTTGAGACCAACCTGAGCTGTACAGTGAAAAACTATTAAAAACAAACATGGCAGTGAGATGGTTTATCAAGTAACAGCTGCCACACAAGCCTGACAGTGTGCGGCCTTGGTGTCCTCTGACCTCCACACCCATGCTGTGCCATGAGCGCATGTGCACACCATAACTAATAAGAAAAAAAAACTAATCTAAAACGGGTCTCTTAACAAGTCTTTTTTTTTTGTTTTTGTTTTTCAGGACAGGGTTTCTCTGTGTAACAGCCCTGGCTGTCCTGGAACTCATTTTTGTAGGCCAGGCTTGTCTCAAATTCATAGAGATCTGCCTGCCTCTGTCTCCCAAATGCTGGGATTAAAGTATACATAGATACCACACCCAGCTATATATAAAACAAGTTTTTTAAAGTATTTTCTGTTATCTTGTCCATGTCAAAGTAATTGTATAATTCTAAGTATTTGTGCCGGTAATCACAAGTAGCCTGCTTTATAAACTGACATCTTTGCTAGAGTCATTTATTTATAACAACTTGGTTTTGTTTTATTTTGAGATAGATTCTTACTCTATAGCTGTAGCTGGCCAGAAACTCACTATGTAGACCAAGCTGGCAGTTCTCAAGATTGTAGAAATCCACCTGCTTCTGTCTCCCTAGTGCTGGAATTAAAAGCCATCAGGCCTGACCTATATTTTATTTTTAAGCCAACAGAAGAATTCCCCAACAGCAAGCCCATATTCTTTGAAGTTTCTCGGTAACATAATTTTTCTTTATTTTTATGTGTATGTGTTTAAGTAAAACAAAATATTTTGTTTGACTCTTTGTTTTATAAGATAGAGTCTTACTGGGACCTAAGCAGTCTCAAACTTATTACACAGTCCAAGCTAACATCAAACTCACTATACAACCCAGGCTAACCTCAACTCACTACACACCCCAGGCTAGCCTCAAACTCACTACATAGCCCAGGCTAGCCTCAAACTCACTAATACAACCCAGGCTAGCCTCAAACTCACTACATAGCCCAAACTAGTCTCAATCACACTACACTGTCTAGGCTAACCTCAGACTCACTACATAACCCAGGCTAGCCTCAAACTCACTACATAGCCCAAACTAGTCTCAAACACACTACACTGTCTAGGCTAACCTCAAACTCACTACATAACCCAGGCTAGCCTCAAACTCACTACACAGCCCAGGCTAGCATCAAACTCACTACATAGCCCAGGCTAGGATCAAACTCACTACACAACCTAGGCTAGCATCTAACTCACTAGACAGCCCAAGCTAGCCTACAGCTCATAGTCTGCTTCCTACCTCAGCCTCCTGCATGCAAGGGTTAAAGGTCTAAGCCACCACATGTGACTAGCAACATGCCCTCTTTTTATCCTGTTTTAAGAGTAAAATGGCATGACAGATCTATACCTCTGACTTCTGTGAACAAGGCACAAATGAGGATAAAGTAAATATTAAATATTAGGTACAGGCAGAATGACTGCCGCCAGCTCATTTAGTGGTCTGTGACAGAAGCACCAACTTCTTGTGTGTTTGTTTCTTAGTTCCCAAACTGAAGAGTTCCCTTGACCAGAAAGAAATTAAATTTCTGTCACCTTCCTGAAATAGCCCTTCCATGTTTGTGTTGTTGGTTTTGAAAACATTTTTTATATTTTTTTTATTTTATTTTATGCATGTGGGTATTCTGTCTGTATGTATATCTGTGCACCATGTGTGTGTCCCAGTGAAGGCCAGAGGAGAGTGTTGGCTCCCTTGGGACTGGAGTTACAGGTGTTTGTGAACTGCCATGTAGGTACTGGGACTTGAACATGGGTCCTCTGGAAGAGCAGCCAGTACTCTTAACTGCTGAGCCTTCTCTCCAGCCCTTGTTATTGCTTTTTAAATTTTATATTTTATAACACTAGACATTGTGATTTTGTTATTACTTAAATTTGTAATTACAATTTTACTATTATTTTCTTTCTGTAGGGGAAGAAATTAACTTTAATAACATGGATAATGTTCTTAAAAACATTGGGTTAAGACTCCACTTAAAGGAAAACAATGTATTGATGAAAGGCTTGCCAATTGATGGTAAGGACTAACTCAGCAAGTATGTAATTTACCAGTGAGCTATTTACTGGCCCAGTGAAAACTGATAGTTACCATTAGGTACTAGTGTCACAAAAATGAATTAAAAAAAGTCTATAATGTATAGTTTATGGATAACAGTGAGGATTAAACAAAACAATGAACATGAAAAATACATGTTTTAAGCATAAAATATTAATATAAATTTTAAAATGTTATATACTATGTGTTGATAATAAGCATTTGATTATGACTATTAAATAATTTGTTTTCTTATTAGAATATAAGCATATAAGGTTTCATCTTATATTTAAACATACATTTATTGTATTTGATCCTCAGTCCTCCTTCATCCTCTGCTATTCCCCCACAACAAATAGGATCCTTTATTTTCATGTCTTCTTTTTATTTTTAATCTAGATTCTGTACCATTAATCAGTGGTATTGTGTTTGCCTAGGATAGCCAAGGCCCTAAGTTTGATCCCCTGTAACACACACACCACACACACACACACACACACACACACGATTCTGCAAAAAAGAAAAAACTTGGTATTTGTCCTTACAAATATGGCTCATTTATCACTTAGCGTCATGACATGCAACAAGGTTCATTTTCTGCAAATGTCAGAAACTTAAGATTTTGTTCTTCGTTATGGCTAAAGAATACAAACATTTTTCTTCCTCCATACATCTGCTGATGAGCACCCAGGCTGACTCCAGCACCAACTAGTAGGACTGGTACCACAATAAACAAGCGTGTTTAGGCATCCCTACTGAATGCTGAGGGCGGGAGGAGGCAGGGAGATCCATCTAGTCACTGTTTTTCAAGTGGATAGATTTACTCTCTTAAAAACTTATACGTACAAGGGAAATCCCTAGAGCTGTTCCCTGAGACTTCAGACTTTGCGCTGTGTTGTGGGTGTCCTGGGTTCTAACTCTGCGGTTGTGTGCTTTGCTTCACAGCTGCCGGGAGGGTGTATAAGCACAAACTGATGGACAGCATCTTGTCCCTCAATGGTAAGTGAGAAACTGGGTAGAACTGGACTTCTCGTGCCTTGCTTTGCTACATCGTTTGCTGCGTTAACCACCACGCCCTGTGAAGACGCAACATTCCACTCTCACGGCACTTGGAGTCTGTTTGCTGAGAGTTCTAAGTCTGAGTGGTTTCTGACTATAATTTGGCAGACTTACTCCTTATGAATGTCTCTACAGGGGTTATGGGCAGAACAAGGAGAGGTATCAAGTCCTGTGACAACCCTTTCCTCATCAACTTCACCCCTTTGGCTGCACACCCTTTAATTAATGCACTGTTGTTGGAGGACGCTTGTTCGGTTTTTGGCTGCCCAGACTCCCAAAATAATTATACAGAAGCTCTATTATTTGTAATATTGCTTCGACAGTAGCTTAAGTATGTTGTTAGCTAGCTCTTACATTTAGAGGCTCGTGGTCTACCGGCAAGGTTTTAGTTGGCAGCTGGAATCTCTCTGAAAAAAAAATGGCTCTGCCTTCTTTTTTTTTAACATTGAGTTTAGTTTTTTTGCCTAGCTCTACTCTGCTAAGTCACTGGGCAAAACATATTCTTTATTAGCTAATGATATTCACAGCATACAGAGAGGAATCCCATATCACCTTCCCTTTTATGTCTAAATAAAAAGGAAGGTTTTAACTTTAAATTAGTAAAATTACATATAACAAAAAAGATGTCAAGCAAGAATTATAGGTACAACATTTAATCTACTTTGTCTTTTATTATAACTAAGGAAAACTATACTTATAACTATCTATTCTTCAACTCCATCAAAGACTCCAGGAGGATATAGTATTACCTAAGTAAACAAGAAATACATTGTAAGAAACTTCCAAAACTCTAGAATTGACAGAGACATCTCACTGCCTGGATAGGCACCCAAAGTTCTTCTGTATCATTGGAGCATCCATCTTCAGCCTACAGGACCGTAGTATCTGGCAGACTTTTCCATGAAGCAGGAAATTTCAAAAACAGTTCTGCCTGTATTGTCAGTTTGTCAGTCACTTTCTTCTGTGTCATGCAGAATGTCTGGCAGTCTCTTTCACAAAGCAGGAACCCCAAAGGACTGTCTCACCTTCTTTAGGCAACTTCAGCAATCATTTTTCTGTGGATCCTCCTGTATGTCAAATAGCATAAAATCAAGCAGTCCAGGCAAGAGCAGTCTCTTGCCCAAATGGCTAACAAACTCTATGAGGAGCCTCTTTGATGCCCATCTATTCCTCTTGAAGTTATTGGTGCTGCCAGAAGCAGATGTGCCTCATTGTCATAAAAAGTTTTAAGTTTTTAAAGAATTTTAAATGCCATATAAGTAAACAAAAATTTGTAAACAATATTTGGGAATAAGCAGTTAAGTGTCATTACTAAGACTGAGCCTATTTTGTCTTTTGGCTCTGCCATGTCCAACATGGTGGGGCAGAGGTCTGTTTAGTGTGAGCTATGCTCATAGCCCCATTTTCAGGCACACAGTGGGTCTATGTTGTCATTAAGCAAGTTGTAGTACTCTGCTCACAAACCCCATTTAAGTGTTTGCCTCTTGAAAGAGGCAGGGTTTGTGCTATTAGCACAGCCCAGGAAGCCACTGTTTTGAAACTCTGTGTGTGTGTGTGTGTGTGTGTGTGTGTGTGTGTGTGTGTGTTTTATTGTTGTTGTTAATACCGCTGAATTAGAAAGACCTCTCTTAAAAGAGCTGTGGCATGCTGCCAGCAAGTAGAGTCTATTTTAAAAAATTGTAGTTAAACTTTGTTTTTTAGTGTCTAGAATTTTTTTAAGTCCTCTCAGGTTTTATGTGGATTTAGTCAGCACCACGCTAGGCACCAATCTGTTGTTGGAGGCTGCTTGTTCATTTTTTAGCCACCCAGACTCCCAAAATAATTACATAAAAACTATATTACTTGTAATATTGTTTGGCCAAAAGCTGAAGTGTATATTGTTAGCTAGCTCTTATATTTAGAATTAACCCATTTTTATTATTTTATATTTTACCACAAGGCTTGTGGTCTAGCAGCAGGGTTTTCGTTGGCAGCTGGTGTGTTTTTTCTTTGGCAGCTACATGGCGTCTCTCTGACTCCACTTTCTTTTTTTTAACATTGAGTTTAGTTTTGTTGCCTAGCTCTACTCTGCTAGGTCACTGGGAAAAACAGATTCTTTATTAACCAATGCTATTCACAATATACAGAGAAAAATCCCACATCAATGTATAACCAGCTGGGTGGTGGTGGTGTGCACCTTTAATCCCTGCACTCAGGAGGCAGAAGCAGGCGGATCTTTGTGAGTTCAAGGCCAGCCTGGTCTACAAAGTGAGTTCCAGGACAGCCAGAGCTAAACAGTGAAACCCTGTCTCAAAATAATAATAATAATAATAATAATAATAATAATAAATGCATGGTCATGACTAGAGATTTTATTGCTTTTCTCCTTCCTGTGCTGTTTCCTAAGAACCTAGGCTTGATTTGAAAAAGTTAAAGAATTTCATGGAAAATATGGGTTATGATCTTGAGAAAGATGAATACGAAGACCTGAAAAATTACCTGCCCATTAATGGTAAGTTGCTCCTAATTTTGGATTTCAGAAAGCAAATCTGGATTTGTGCAAAATATTTAAAAGAAGAAACAACAGCAACAACAAAAAAAGCACTAAAAGATAGAAAGTCTTGTCCTCAAGGCTGAAGAGTTAGCTAAATTATAAGCACATTCTTAATTCCTCTGCCAACACACTCGTTTGTTCATAGCACCCATGATGGCATCTTACCACCATGTGTAATTCCTGCTGCAGAGGATCTCTTCTGGACTCCAGGACCACACACACACACACACACACACACACACACAATTTAAAATAAAAACAAATCTTTTTTTAAGCCTGGGGCTGGAGAGATGGCCCAGTGGTTAAGAACAGGTGCTGCTATTGCAGAGGACCTGGGTTCAGTTCCCAGCACCCACATCAAGCAGCTCACAACCACCTATAACCCCATCTCCAGGGAATATGATGTCCTCTTCTGGATTCTGTGGGCACCAGGCACGCATGTACTGTCCATACACACGTGCAGGCAGAACACTCATGCACATAAAAATAAAACTTTGAAAAAAGTTAAGTCTAATCCTCAAGAATTTATTAGTTCATTGAATGCCAATATATGTAACTATTAGGAATATAACAACCTAACCCTCCAGAGACTAGTAAAGAGGCCTGGAGGCCAAGGCATCATCATAATGTTATCCAATTGTAGTTTGTTACTAAAAATTCCTTCACTGAGATTCTGGAAAAAAAAACAAAAACTAAGTGGCAGGGGAAAAGGTCAGAGAAAGCTGTCAGATACGCAGAAATTCTCTACTAATAGAAGCATTATTAGTAAAAGTGAATACCAAAGTATAAGTGCAACAAGATCGTGGAACACTGGGAAAATAGCAAGTATACCTACCTGCAAGGCTAGGATTTCTGCTTCAAGTGTCCAGGATGGGGAGGACAGACAGGGAAGTCTCCAGAAGGGCTTTACCCCAAATGGTAAAGTTTAGTCTTCCTTCGTGGGTTAGATTCGGTAGTTTTTGCCTTTCTGGAAATGTTTCCATTTCATCTGAATTGTCTGAGTGTTGGTATAAAGTCACTTGTATTCCTATATATTCCTTTTAATTTCTGTAGTTGGTATCAATGGTCTCTCTGGTTTTGACTTTTTTTTTATTTAGTCACGAAGGACATAATTTTTTTTTAGCTTGTTTTCCAGCTATCTGGAAACGTTAGTGAGATATCACAAGTATTTTACTTCTAGAAGTAGCAATTCTCTCCCTGAGACATACTTTCCAGATTGGTGGTACCATACGAGAGGCATTAGAACCCATCCCCAGCTTGTCAGTAGCCTGCTGCAGTAAATGAGACAGATAAGACGCTGTCCCAGAAGAAAGGAACAGAGGGAGAGGAGAAGGGAAGGGAAACATAGGTCTGTGAAGTACCAGTTCACCCCATTGTCTGCTCTAAACAGCCCAGCTTGAGCAACCAGCATGGCAGATCAGTCTTGAAACCCCAGGACATGGGAGGGGGAGGTAGGAGGAGGAGCATGATAAGTTAAATAAAGTTCCAGACTAACCAAATCGACATAGACAAACACTATTTCAAAATTTTTAACTACTTAAAGTAAATCAAATAACAACACCCTTTTCGAGCTAGGCATACTGGCACGCGTCTATAACAGCTCTCAGGAGGTAAAGGCAGGAGGGTCAGAAGGGCAAGGTTGTCCTCAGCTCACAGTAAATTCCAAGTCGGTGATAAGTGACACCCTGTCTCAAGAAATGAGGGTTTTGCCTGTTGTTAAAGCTCAGCTAAGTTCACAAAGCCCTTTCACCCGCATTGAGCGTGGCTAATAGAGGAAGGGCAGGGGGAGCCAAGTCTGGCCTGAGGACAGAGCATGGAAACAGAAGCAGAGCACTGCTCATGTCTCAAGTTGGATCTTGTCTTTCTAGCACTCACCCATTGCGTAGCTTGTCAGCTTTGCAGGCAGTACCATGGAATTCCTCCAGAGGCTGGCCTCAGCCCAGGGGCCTCCTAGCTGTGGTCTGCTGTCCTGACAGAACCAACAGTGACATCCGCAATGTGAAGCCGGAATCGTTTTCATAATCAGAGTTCTGTCTGTCCCATTTTCAATTGAATGAAAGCAGAGCAGAATTCTAAATCAAATATTAAAAATTGGCTAGACCTCCGTGTTTTACTTTATCTCTTCTTCTATGTGTATTATCATTTTTATACATAAACTCTTGTTTTACAGATGATGGGATGGTTAATATGAATGAGGTCATAGACAAAGGGAGTCTTTTTACGGGTGAGTCACTAATAATTCCTGAGTGTCTATTAAGGATCCTAAGTATGATCTGTACAAATTAACCATCCAGAAGCTGCAAGTAGTTGAATCTCCTGCAGTTGAGGGAAAATATGTATAAACAAATGCAATAATATCATAGGTGTTATGTTAAAAGCCTCATAAATAGAAAAGGATCTGCCAGGCAATGGCGGTGCACACCTTTAATCCCTGCACGTGGATCTCTATGAGTTCGAGGTCAACCTGGTTCTTCAGAGTGAGTTCCAGGACAGGCAGGGCTATGCAGAGAAATCTTGTCTCAAAAAAAAAAAAAAAAATGAAAAGAAAAAATCCCAAGGGTTTCTCAAGGAAGAGAACATAGGAACTGACCCTTAAAAGTGTTTTCCATTTGCAACAGAGTGGGTGTCTCTGACATAAGAAGATAGGGTAAGACAAGTCATTTGTTTCAGGCTGTTCAATCACACCTGCTGAAAGGTGCCTTCTGATTGGTGTAATAAAGAGTTGAATGACCAATAGCTAGTCAGGAGAGGACTAGGAAGGCAGGACTTCCAGGGAGAGAGAGGAACTCAGGGGTTAGAATCTAGGTGTGGGGAGATGCCAGCAAAACACAGAGCAAGTCAGCCTTGCAGATTGGAGGAGAGGTTAAAAAGCTACGTGGCAGAATGTAGATTAATAGAAACAGGTTAATTTCAGTTATAAGAACTAGTCGGGAACAAGTCTAAGCTAAGGCCAAGCTTTCATAGCTAATAATGAGTCTCTGTGTCATTATTTGGGGCTAGTAGAAACTACAGTAATTGAAACAATTTAACACAAACCATTAAGACAGGGGCACATTGGAAAGTCCGAATCTCATCAAAAGCAGCAGACAAGGAAGTGGTTTCGCTATGGCTGTAATCCTTTGAGCTGCTGACAGGCAAGCTTTAGGGACCCCAGTGATCCAGCTTCACAGGAAAGGTCTTGAAAGTTCTTGGAGGAAACAGTGCTTGTGCCTCTTTCCCCCAGTCCTTTGTGCAGATGAGCTGCCAACCCCCCAGGCATTCTTCACCAAACAGAAGCTTTGCATGGGGCTGCAGGGACTGAAAACAGGAGTTGGCTTATTCCAACACGAGGGAAATTTCCACACAGCCACAGAGAAGGTTGGAAGAGGGAAGGATATGTGGTTCTTTACAACCTAGTAACTGGGAATGAAGAGAAAGTGTGCTACCAAGCCAATTTCTCCTCTTTGCTTCTTGACCATGTTTGTGATCGTTTGTGATCTTGCATGTTTCTCCCCCATCAATTTACATTAAAGACTTGAAAATACTTTTAAAAGCCTGGTGGTGGTAGCACACACGTTTAATCCCAGCACTCGGGAGGCAGAAGCAGGCAGATCTCTGTGAGTTCGAGGCCAGTCTGGTCTACAGAGTGAGTTCTGGGACAGCCAGGGCTACACAGAGAAACCTTGTCTCTAGACAAAAAAAAAAAAAGCTCTCTAAACTAGTATTTTTGGATGGGAAAAGAGAAAGGAAAGCCACCAAATCTATAAGGTACGACAGAGAGCCAGCTGAGTTAAGGATTTTAAAAAGCTCTGTAGTGACATGGCGTATGATTGAGAAGACTGCAGGGAGCTTGGAAGATGGCTCTGTAGGTGAGAGCATGTGCTGTGCAAACACGAGGACCTGAGTTTGAATCTCAGAATCCACATAAAAACCAGCATGGCCACACTGGCCCTCGTAACCCCAGTGCTGCGAGGGTGGAAACAGGATGATTACTGGGCTTTCTGGCTGCCAACATAGCTGCAGGTTCAGGGAAAGACCTGTGTCAAGGAAATAAGGCAGAGGAATAGAGCAGGGAACCAGCATTCTCCCACTGCCTCTGTGCATACCTGCATAGGTGTACACATATGCACACAACCCATACACTGCACACAAACAACCCATGCACTGCACACACACACACAACCCATACACTACACACATGTATGCAACCCATTCACTGCACACACACACAATCTATACGCTACACACACACACACATACACAACCCATACACTGCACACACACAGTCCATACACTACACAATCCACACACTGTACACATGCATACAACCCATACACTGCACACACACACAATCCATATACCTCATACGTGCACACCACATACATACAATCCATACACTGCATACATGTACACTACACATACAAAATCTATACACTGCATACACAGATAAAACCCATACACTGCACACATGCACACAATCCATACACTGCATGCACACAGACACACCACACACAAAAAAAACTTGAAAAATCAGATTTTAATTTTTTCTTAAAGATATATTATAATCAATACAGTTTCCCTTGTTGGCACGTGCCCTCATTCTATTTATGGGTAAATGTTTGCATCTAATTATTCAGCCTAATGTTGATCATAATGGTTTTGGTCAAAGCCTCTACAGTTTTGTCCTAGTAATTTCTTACATTCTTGCCAGCTTGAGTCCCTTAATGTTTACTTAACAAAGAATAAGCATTTTTTCCCACAAAATAGAATCACCATTCTTAAACTTTTCAACTGTTAGTACTTTTGATTTTTTTAAAGGTGAGAAGATTGACCTTGTTGAGCTGGATGATAACCTGGAAAGCGTAGGGATAAAGCTCCCAGAAGACAAGATGATGATACTGCTGGACAAACTGCCAGCTGACGGTGAGCGTGTGCCAAGACACCACAGTAGCCTTGGAGAAGTAGTGAGCACAGGAACCTGTGCGACGAGCAAAGATGCCGCGCTGCCCATCACCAGCATATCACTGAACAGATTAGTTCCCATTCCTGACTTTTATTATTAGAGTGAAAATATGAATTACTAGAATAAAGCATTTTCAAAGTTTCTGTTTCTTCAGGTATAGACATTTATTCCACTTCTGAATAACTGCATTGTTGCCTGAGACTTGAAATTTCTCTCTTGCAGCTGGTGGGAAACTGTACAAGAAAAGGTTGATGAAAGAATTGGAGTCTATTGAAGGTAAGACGTGTGGTGGTTTAGTCCTCTGAAGGTGACACTGAGGTCCTTGAACCATGCTGTTGTTTGCACTTTTCGGATTATTCATCTTGCCATCCCTACTGTTGGATTCTTTAGACAGATGATGGTCACCAAAATAGTTACTCTGTAGTCGACCTAGAAACAGTGGCTTCTCTATAAACTCAAATATTAGAAACATCAGGAAGTAATAACACATAGAGCACTAGGCACTTTTCCAACAATATTGATCTTGAATTTCCAGATGATAATGTTTAGGGGAAAAAGTTATTAAAAAGTTTCCCATGATATTATAATAGATAAGAAATGTAAACAGTGAATAAAGAAAAATTATTGCCTATCTACAACAGAATAATGATTAGTCATTTAAAAACTAAATAAAATCTCATCAGTGGCAACAACATGAATGGAAGTGGAGACAACTGTATGAAGTGAAATAAGCCTGGCACACCCCGCACACAAAACAGACACCAGATGATCTCACATACGTCATCTAAAAGCAATGATCTCATAGGAGTTTAGAGTAGAATGGTGGTTCAGAGAAAGTAGAGAACAGAAGGGGACATTTAGTTGAGATCAAGAAGCCCTGCTAGCTACTGGACAGTAGGTGGCTACAGACAATACACCATTTCAGAAAGTTAGAAAAAAGAAAAGAATTTGGAAGGTTTTAGCCATGAAGAAATGACAAATGTTTGGAAAAATAGTTTCGACCTGATTTGAATATGTATGCATGTGTTGGAATAGCACATCCACATGGATATTTTTGTTTGTTTTCATGTATTACTTTGGGCCAGCAGAATGGTTCATCGGATAAAGGTGCTTGCCACCTAGACCGAGGGTATGTGTTTGATTCCTGGAGTCTAGTGGAAGGAGAGAACCGACTCCTGGGAGTCATCCTCTGGCCTCCACATACACACTGAAACACAGGGGCATTCTACACACACACACACACACACACACACACACACACACACACACACTAATTAATTTAAAATAAATAAATTTAACTTTTAAACAAATTTCCTAGGGAATTGTGATGTAATAAATCCATAGACTTTATTTTTCTCCATTAATTTCAAGTTTTGGATCCTATTATACAGGTACATTGACAAACACTGATTTGGGTCTTTAATAGGAATTCCAAACTCCTCACTTCCTTCTCTTAAAATTTCTTCTAAAAGCTAGGATCGAGGTATTACTCAAGGGGAATGTTTGAGTAGCATGCACACGCCCTGAATTCAGTCATCAGCACATGCAACACACTCACACACAGCTCTAGTAGAATCTCAAGAACAAGTGTGAAGAGTTCACAATTACAACATCAAACACATTGTTACTGGAGTAGTTTAAATGCCCTTTGTCCCCATTGTCCGGTACGTAGGCATGACCTCGAACAACCCACTGAGGCCTCATTGTATTTCTCAAATCCTTCTTTTCTAAGGGATAAAGATACTTTCAAATAAGGTGAAAGATTTCATTAAAAATGCAGAAATTAATCTCGATGATGAAGACATCCAGAAACTGATGGATCGTCTGCCAGTTGATGGTGAGTTTGCCTCCTAATATAACTTGCAACATGAGCCTAGAGGTGGATCTGGGATGAGGAGAGGATGTATATGAAAAGAAGGGAGATAGAATGTAGTCTTCACACATAGCTTCGAAAGTGAGCCCAGTGGCCACTACTCGGGAAGAGACACCAAGAGCACCAACACAGACAACAAGCATCTCGTCTCTACTTAACATCATAGGCAATGCCAAGCTCAAACAAAAGTACTGAGAATGTTTTTGGTTTATAGTGCTAATCCAATAGGAAATAGCATTGAGTAGCACTAATTAATTCTGACAGGTGGGAGGAATTGTGCTAAGTGCTGTGTAGATGATGCTTATTGTGTCTTCCAAGTTACAATTCTACAGGTTAGGTTCTAGCTGTCCCTCTGTTTTCCAGCGAGACGAAGATGCAGAGAATACTAGTTGCTTGTCAAAAATTAGGGAGCTGGAAAAGTGGTGGAGCCAAGAAAACTCAGGTTGTCTTGATCCCAGAATTTTTTCTTTCTTTTTGGATTTTTGAGACAAGATCTAAACTTTATGTAGCCCAGGCTCGCCTCAAACTTATGATCCTCCTGCCTTGGTTTCGCACATGCAAAGATTATAGGTGTAAGCCACCACACGTGGCCTCTAGAAATTAACCATTATGCTGTGCTGCCGAGAGATGTTAGAATTTCCAAAGAAAAAGTGCTGACATAATAGAGCAGCAGTGAGAACCAAATTAATCAGAGCTGGGTGTGGTGACAGGCCTGCTGTCCCAGAACTGGGGAGGCTGAGGCAAGAGGACAGAAAGTTCAAAACCAATCTGAGCTACATAATGAGGGTTTATCTCAAAAAAGAAAAGAGGGGACAACAAGGTGTCTCAGCTGGTGAAATCATTTGTCACTCAAGCCTGATGACCTAAATCAACCTCCAGAGCCCACATGAGGTGGGAAGAGGTAACGGACTCCACAGAGTTGTCATGTCACCTCCACACACATGCTGTGTCACACATACACCCCACACATGCACACGTCAGACACGTGACAATTAGAAATAACTTTTAAAAAGAAGGAAATAGGATTAGTTAGCTGTGGCATACATTCGGTAGTCTCATGTTAATAGACTTGAGGAAAATTCAGTAAATCTAGGAGGATGCCAGACCCAAAGGATATAGTAAAAAAAAGTAAGATTCACTCAAGTCCACTGATAATGTGTTTTTATAAATCAGTGAAAAATATCAGCCCTTCATTCATTTGGCTGTAACGTTTCTAATGGATTAGGCAGCTGGCCTTTTAATAAGAGGTAAGCTGTTTTTCCAAAAACTATTTTTTTTTTTGTTTTTTCGAGACAGGGTTTCTCTGCGGCTTTAGAGCCTGTCCTGGAGCTAGCTCTTGTAGACCAGGCTGGTCTCGAACTCACAGAGATCCGCCTGCCTCTGCCTCCCGAGTGCTGGGATTAAAGGCGTGCGCCACCACCGCCCGGCAACTATTTTATTTTTTAAACCACTTTGATAGCTTGTTTAATCTACCATTGCAATAAATGTCCTACAGACCCTGACCATTGCCCTGTTTTCTTGGTATTGAGGAACACGGTCATCACAGTGATTTAAAATATGATATTCATGTAATAACTTATACATCTGTTTAATCATCTAAGAAGGATGATAATTCTGGGCCCAGTGGGCCTCGGGGGGGGGGGCATACAGTTAAGAAAGATTCTTACACTGATCACATTAATAAGACGCTAACAAAAAATTGTCATACTGAAAAAGTATCTTTAAAAACAAGAATAAATAGATTTTGCATCTAAGGTATATATGTATTGGTTTTAAAGTCAATTCATTAGCTGCAGTGTGTTTGCATTTTGGTATAACTGTTGTTTAGTAAACATTTGTGCAGCATTGGTCATGCAAACCACTACACTAATGATTATCCATAAATAGTAAGACTATAGACTTCAGCCCTCAGAGTCACATACAGCGTTGGAGTATTACAAGTAACACAACAGTACAAACAAATTATGTCCCCTTGACCCAGTGGAAGACTGTCCGTGGCAGCCTTGTCTTGGCTGTCTCAGAAGCTACACCTCCCATCCAGTACTTTCAAACTTGCAATTTTACAAACACTTTAAATGTATCCAGTGGCTTTCCACTTTAATTTGAGAAATACTAAGTCAAGTAACTCTATGGTGTCTGAGAATGATCATTGTGAAACAGAGACCTGTCCTTGTAAGTGAGCAATACTGAACATGTCAGTACGGCAGTTATGGTGGAGTTCCAAGAGCAGGCAGTGTAGACCAATGCTCTCAGTTAGCAGAAAAGACTATCGACAGGTCTGAGGCTAAATTGAAGGGAGTGTTTTGTCTTGCGTTGTGCTATGTGGATGCTTGGAGTGGAAATAGGAGTAGTTATATTAATTAAATTGATGAGGACCAGACATGAAAGATATAAATTTCATAAAATGTTTTCAAGTGAGTGAATATAGGCTTCTGTTTTATTATTCACAATTTGATGATTTCACATAATTTTCCTATAAATATATATAAATCTATTTTATGCTTTTTTGTCCTAAAGGTAAAGGGAAGGCTGATTTTTGTGTGTTGATGAATGAAATTAAAAGGACTACAGGTGAGTGAGCTATTAACATGAGTACTATATTGTGTGGTCTTTAGATTTTTATTAAAGAGGGTTTTAACATAACATAAAAATCAAAGAAATTTCAGACTTAAACTGAACATACTAAGATCATAAGTCATTATCAACTTGGTCTAAGCTCAGAGATACAAGACTTGTCCTGCATATGCAAATCAGTAGGTGTACTACACCACTTTACACAGAAGAGCAGAAATCATGCGATCAGCTCAATACCTGCAGATAAAAGCCTTTAACAGGAAGCTTTTCGTTCTTCAGGATAAAAGCCCTGAATAAAGTAGGAATGGCCAGAGCATGCTTCAGACAATGAAGGCTGTGCATGGCAAACCTGGACTCGACATTACACCAAACAGAACAAGTACTGAGAGCTACTCCTCTAAAATCAGGAGCAAGACAAGGCATCCACGCTCACATTTCTTAATCAAAATAGAGCTTGAGTCTGGTAATTAAGATGAGAGAAAATGAATGTGATAAGAAAGCAAGAATTCAAAACATCCCAGATCACTTGATCCTATACTTAAAGGACATTAAAGTCTCTCCAGAAGCCCTTAGAGCTGATAAGACATTTTCAGTAAGGTAGTATGATACAAAATCAGCAGACAAAATAAGTAGCCTTTCCATATACTAATAACAAACTTGCCAAGAAAGAAACCGGGGTGTGGAGGGAGCTCATTCATAACAGCTTTTAAACGGGACAAACCTAACCAAGGAGGCGAAAGTCCTCCACATTGAAGACTTTAGGGGACTGAAGGAGACACAGGCCTGAAACCCCAGCACTTGGCTGTAGAAGCAGGAAGATGCGGAGTTCAAGGTCATCCTCCACTATGCAGCAAGTTTAAAGCCAGCTTGGCTACTTAGAAAGAAAGGAAGATAAGGGAAGGGGAAATGGAGGAGGAGAAAGGGGGAAAGGAGGAAATGATACCCATTGCTTTGTATGCTAACATAAAAATTTGAAATTTGTATTTGGGGGAGCCTACTACTCTTGTCCATTCACACTTAACGTAACTGTATAAACTCTTTTATGTTGTCATTTTACAACCATGACATAGCAGAGACAGAAGAAGAGTGAAGGCGGGAGAGAGGCTAGAGGAGAAGAGTGTAAAACAAGCAAGCAAGAGGAAGCTAGGAAGAGAACTGTCACAGCCCAGAGATGGCGCGGCAGCTAACACTGCCTGTGCTGTTGCAGATGACCCAAGTTTGGCTCCCAACACCCAGCAAGGCTGCTCACAGCCACAGCAACTCCAGCTCCGGGGATCAGGTGGCCTCAGCGTTGTTCTTTAAAAAATGCTACGGAGGCCCAGGCGGCAGCTGTAGGCAAGCAGCAAATGCTATAAAGTCCCAAATGGTGGTAGCAGGCCATGTGGCGGCAGACAGCGGGCCCTGCGAGCAGCCAGTCCCAGGCAGAGATGGCTGCCGTCCCCGAGCAGTGGCCTGAGCAGTGGTGGCAGGCAGTGGGCTCTGGGAGCAGCCAGTCCCAGGCAGGGAGACACATGGCGGGCGGGCAGAAGACAGAGACATGGGTAGACATGACTTACAGAGTGAGGTTGAAGATTTATTCAAGGGGGTTATGAAGGGGAAAGGGAGAGAGGGAGAGGTGGGGGAGCAGCTGAGAAGTGAGGAGAGAGGCAGAAGCGAAGCTGCCTCTCCGAGAGGAAGAGGCCGAGGAAGAGGCCGGAAGCTGAAGATCAGCCTGCCTCAGCGGATGGGGGAGGGAGCGGGCGTGGCTTGTCTCTTAAAGGGACAGGGACCAAAACCATAACAGTAGGCTCCTTCGTCTTTGGATTCGGGTGGACAAACCACACACATAATTTTAAAATTACATCTTCTTTTTTTTTTTTTTTTTTTTTGGTTTTTTTGAGACAGGGTTTCCCTGTAGTTTCTAGAGCCTGTCCTGGAACTAGCTCTTGTAGACCAGGCTGGCCTCGAACTCAGAGATCCACCTGCCTCTGCCTCCTGAGTGCTGGAATTAAAGGTGTGCGCCACCACCGCCCTGCTAAAAATTACATCTTCTTAAATCTTATTAAAAATAAAATCTTTTTAAAAAAAGAATAGAATTGTTATTTTAATGGCTGAATTTCTTTTTTTCTTTTTACTTGTATTTTATTTTTTAAAACAATCTTATTTTACATGCCAATCCCAGTTCCCTTTCCCTCCCCTCCTTCCTTTCCCCCCACCAAATCCATTCCTCAGGGAGGGCGAGGCCTCCCATCTTATATTAATCATGACAAACATTACTAAATTACTGAGAAGTTATATGGTCCCTGTTGTACTTGTTATATAACAGTGTAGTCGTCAAGAGAGTCCCTTTTACTTATTAAAATTTCTTGTGTTTTTTTATTATTGTATGTATATATGTTTATTTGGAGACAAGATCTTCATACACAAAAAAAATTAAAAAAATAAAAATAAATAAAAATAATAAAAATAATAAAAATTAAAAAAAGATCTTCATACACACACACACACACACACACACACATATATCCCAGACTGACCAGACTTCCCATCCTCCTGCCGAAGCCTCCCAAGTGCTGGAATTTCTGGCGTGTGCTACCACACCCAGCTAAATGAAAAACTCTTCATCCCCATCTTTTTGTTTTGTTTTGTTTTTTGAGGCATGGTTTCTCTGTGTAGCCCTGGCTGTCCTGGAACTCACTTTGTAGAGCAGGCTGGCCTCGAACTCACAGAGATCCGCACGTGCCGCCACGACCACCACCACCACCCCATCCTTCCTCTCCTCCTTGACCCTGAAGGGCTGACACACCCTCCCTGGGTCACTTGTTCTTTCCTGTAAAGTCAACAAGGATGCGTCTTTCATGTCTGTTACATGTATACATTTTATTTATATAATGTTAGAAAATACATAATTCTATAGTCTCACCTATAGCTGTTTTCTTTTTCCTAAAGGAGAAAAGATTCATGCAAAACACGTCAAAAGTATTCTGGAGAACATGGGGATAGAAATGACAAATAAAGAAAACAGAAAGCTGCTCAAAATTCTGCCCATCTCTAGTAAGCTTTACCCATATCTAATAATGACATGTAAAAATGTGCTCCTTCAACAAGCATTGACCAATATCTGCACACTCTATCCCAAAACACAGAAGAAATGAGGACTGTTTCCGTTGCCCCAGGTTCCTGCTGTCAAAAAGAAAGGTTGTGTTTAAATTTGGTATTTTTGAAGGTTTCATATTAATTCTAATATTTGAAATATTCCACTTTAGTTTAAATATTATTTTTTTGGAAAAAGACCCAATTCTGTACTAGACATGTAATTCCTGAACTTCTTTGCTCGTTTTACATTTAGTTGTGTCTGTGTGCATATGTGGGCAAGCATGTGCTCACATACACATGTGGAAGTCAAAGGGAAGCTAGTGTGGGATGGGTTCTCTTCCACGGTGTTTGTCCTGGGTGGGGGCAAGTTCATTGACCTGCTGAGCCAACTCTTCAGAGGTAGAGGTAGGATGATCACTGCAAGTTCAAAGCCATCCTGGTCTACACGTGAGTTCCTGGCAAAAAAGACCCAACCCTACCTAAGCTTTTCTCCTATTTTTTAATAACTTACTACTTATTTTGGTTGGAATATATGATGCTGAATTTCATTATGACATTTTCATGTATATATATATATATATATCTTGCTATCATGCTCATATTTGCCTCCTCATCCCATTTTCCCCTTCCCACTGACCCCCTTCTTTCTCCCCAGTAATTCCCTCTGCTTTCATGCCTCATGTATGTATGATATGTAAATATGTGTGTGCACACATGTATTTTAAAATAGATTCTACATGTGAGAGAAAACAGCCTTTTTAAAAAAAAAGTCTTTCACTATGTATCCAGAATCGATCTGGAACTCTGAATTCCTCTGACTGTTGAGATTACAGGCAGGACCCTAGCCAAGCTTCCAGCTAACACTTCCAAAGCTCCTGTGCTCATTTTGATTAGGTTTAGGAAAAGGTCCCCTAAGGCAGAAGTCCTATCTTAAGACCTGTTCTTGTTGTTGTTCCTCTGGGAGACGTAAAAGACTTATGAATCAGAAAGAAAATGAAAGAACCGAATGATAGATAAAAGAAAAAGATGAAGCCAAATTAAAAAAGAAAAGACGTTTTGTGCTTCAAGTGCACCTGGGTACAGCTAACTGCTTTTGTACTCAGCCCCCATGGATTGAGTCCCCTGTGCTGAGGCTTCTCGCAGAGCTGGGGTCTGAGCTCTCATCTCATTGGGGATGAAATGTGATGTGTCTAAGTCTGTCCGTCTGAGCATAGACTTCATCACCCTTCAGAAGCACCATTGTGTTTTATCCTACAGCCGACAAAACTCTGTTTAAGAAAGACTTGGTGTCTGGGGTGAAGTCATTCAAAGGTGAGTGCGAAAAAGACAAGAACAATGAAATTTCAGAACTTTCCTAAAAGCATAAAATAACAAAAGTATGAGTTTCATTCAGTAATTGTTTGCTGTCTACTAGGTATTCAAGAATCATCTGGAATATAAAATAATATATAGGAAAATGGACTCATGCATGGTTACTACACTTACATACATTGTTACACTACTTTTTTCTTGTACAGGTCTATTTTTAATTCAGCTCTTACTTGGTATTTTGTTCATTTTACATTTAGTACTCAGATATCCTTTTCAGAGTTTTAGATTCTTGCTAATTTGATTCAATGAAAATGAATATTTTCATTCATATTAAAAATAAAAATGTAATTTTTATTTTTTCTTATCCTGAAAAATGAAAGGTTATTATATTGTGCTGACTAGTTTTGTGTCAGCTTGACACAAACTGAAATCATCTGAAAGAAGGGACCTCAATTAAGAAAATGCCTCCATAAGATCACTGGAGGCAAGCCTGTGGGGCATTTTCTCAATTAATGATTGATGAGGAGAACCCAGCCCATTGTGGGAGGAGCCATCCCTGGGCTGGTGGTCCCGAGTTCTCTAAGAAAACAGGTTGAGCAAGCCGTGGGGAGCAAGCCATTGAGCAGTACTGATCCATGCCTTCTCCATCAGCTCCTGCCCTGCTTCCTTCAGGGATGCACAGTGATGGGGAAGTATGAACCAAATGAACCCTGTCCTCCCCAACTTGCTTTTGGTCATGGTGTTTCATCGTAGCAATAGAACCCCTAAAATAGACATATATCATTATTGCTTCCAAATTTTGAGTTTCTTATCAGGGCCATTTGTCCATTATCCTACTGTAGTATAAACATGTGTTGCTCATAATTAAAATGACCCCTATATATATCAACTATAAGCACATTGTCATATACATAGTGAATATTTTCCTGGTTGGTTATTTGCATTTTATTTTCTTTTTTTTTTTTTTTTTTTTTTTTTTTTTGGTTTTTCGAGACAGGGTTTCCCTGTAGTTTCTAGAGCCTGTCCTGGAGCTAGCTCTTGTAGACCAGGCTGGCCTCGAACTCAGAGATCCGCCTGCCTCTGCCTCCCGAGTGCTGGGATTAAAGGCGTGCGCCACCACCGCCCGGCCCTGCATTTTATTTTCATATACTGTATTGAAATGAAAGGGGAAGACAGCTCACATGCTCTCTAGTTCATCCTCTTAAAGTTTACAACTTTAGTAGACTAATAGAGTTGTACAGTATCACCGCAATCAGTTAGACAACACTTTATCACCCCGAAATGCAGCTCTGCCCACCCATTAGCAGTGACTCACATACCCATAGTCCTTCAGCCCTAGGGAACTATGATCAACTTTGATATATGGGTATTTTTCATTTTGTGTACTCAACCACTTCTTTTCTGGCTTCCCCTTATTTTCCTGTGGTTCCAGTTTTTTAACATTTAATTTTTAACTCATCTAAAATACAAGATATTATGTTATTATACATATATTACACATATAATATATATCACATATTATAAAATATACATATTGACACTTTATAAATACATCAGTTTTCAGATTACATCAATAAAAACCATGCCCGTAGTTTTAAATAATTATTTCTCATTAACTGTAGCTTTCCTTTTATGAAAAAGTATCTTTGGGAGGCTATTTTTTGTTACCGTAGTAAGTCTCAAACCTTGTTCTTTACCCAGAATTCTACTATTCTCTTCGCCTAGCTCACCAGAATTGCCAAAGTGCACTGCTCTTCCTCACGTGTAATTATGGAAGCGCGTTCCTACCTGCCATGTGACTTGCCTGCCTGCAATGTGACTTGCTATGACTAGCACCTTTGTGCTTTCACTTCTGGGTAGGAGTTAACAGTTCAAGTTTTTCATTTTGTAACAACTTTACTGTTTCTTGTTTTCTTCAAGGAGGGAGGGTTAATGTCCATGATGTGAAAAGTGTTCTTCACAACACTGGTTTCAAGCTGGAAGCGAAAGAACTGAAGGACCTGCAGGCCCACTTGCCAGTGACTGGTGAGCGCTCTCGACATCGCTGGCCCAGAGACCCTGTCCTGTCAAGCCTGAGAGCAGCAAGGAAAGAAACAAGATGAAAAGAAAAACTGAGGACAGATTGGATTTCAGGCTTTTTCTGCAGAACCATGCGGGTAGCAAATGCAGGAGACCGGTTAATTGGAACTGCAGAATGAGGAGACTTCAGAGGGAAGTGGGGGCAGTGATACAAAACAAAGGGGAAAAATACTGTTCAGCAGTCGGAAATGTGTGGGCCATAGTGACACAGCACTCGGGAGGGCCTCTATGTGTTTTATAATGGCCTCCATAATGAGATCTGGGTTAGCAAGGACTACGTGATGAGACCCTAATTTTAAAAAAAATTGAAAATGCATTTCCTGATTATTAATGCTATTAAACCTTCAAGAAATGTATCTAAAAACTATTAAACCAACCAGCAAAGACGTCAGTGCCTCACTAGGGGCTCTTTTTTGACTCAGAACTCCTTTATGCTGTTTTGTAAATTATTAGTTATCAATATTTATTATGTTAGAAACTTAAACACGTTTTAATAATGTTTATCTATTGATTCTTTAAACTTATTGTTGCCTATTTTTGAGACAGGGTCTCATTGCACAGCCTGATGAGGAAATTTCTATGAAGCCCCAGGCTGGCCTCAAACTCCTGATTCTCCCACCTCAGTCCTCAGTGCTGGGAGGTTACAAGTGTGTGCCACAAAGCCTGACTCATTACATTTTTTGAAAAAAACAATAAATTTATTACTTGATAAAATATATCTTATGGAAATATTTTCCCAGAGAATAATTGTCTTAACATTTTTATTAATCATTTTAATGCATAACTAGATGCCCATATATACTTTCTCATGCAAACTGCTGGAATATTTTGGTTGTTTTATTTTATTCTGGTTTGAAGTAATACTGGGGATTGAACAGAGGGCCTCACACATGGTAGGTATGCACTCAGCCACTGAGTTGCAGCCCCGGCCCTTGTTGGACTAATTTAGTTTTGGTAAAAATATATAAAGATAACCTGACTTCATACACATGCAAATCCTTGACAGGAGAAGCATCTGGTAGCCTTTCCATACTTTCTTCCTGGCTATTCTCTCAAAACTGAGCAAGCAGCTTCTTAAAATGTAGCTACCTTCTATGTACTTGGTTACAGCAAAGTGTAGTAGTCTGCCTGAGCCTTTCATTTTTACCCATGCATGGCTTCATAACATTCAGTATTTTTTCAAATCAGATTTATGGCTCAGGGGATGGCTCAGTCTGTAAAGCACTTTCTGCACAAGTGTGAGGATCAGAATTCAATCCCAGGACCCACATAAAAAGCTGGACATCGCACACACACTTGTAAGCATGGAGGAAGTGGGGAAGGGAATTGCTGGCCAGCAATCCTGACATATTTGGTCCCAGGTCTCAGTGAGAGACCTTGTCTCAAAAAATATGGTAGAGGATTCCTGAGGAATGATACCCAAGGTTGAACTCTGGCCTACACACACACGCATGCATGCACACACAAAAAATACAAAAACCTTGTTAAGGCTATTCTTAAGTGAAACTGACATCTTACTACAAGCACACATAGTGCAGGACAGAATGACGGCTAGTGCCTTCAGATGTCCTTATTTCAAAGATGGAAGTAGTTTTCCCAGTCGCCAGTGCAAACGGAGATGCTGTGGGAAAGGTCCAGGGTGCAGGAGACTCGGGAGGCGGGTGGGCCACTCTTTGAGAAGTGCTGTTCTCCTTGTCATCCACACAGCATGAGAGGACTAGTTCTGCTGACACCAGCAAAACCCCCCTCCCAGAATGCAGTGAGGCAGAAAAGAGAAAGAGTAGTCACTGAGTGGACATGCGCACAGCCTGAGTCCTTTCCTATTATATGTTTTCATTGGTTTAAAAGATAAAAATTCTGAGCCAGTATGGTGGCGCACACCTTTAATTCCAGCACTCAGCAGAGGCAGGCAGATCTTTGTGAGTTCAAGGCCAGCCTGGTTGGCAAAGAGAGTTCTAGGACAGCCAGAGCTGTTACACAGAAAAACCCTGTCTCAAAAAGCCAATAAAATAAAAATTCTGAATAAAAGCAAGAACTTTATATAATTTTTTAAAAATCTGGCTTCATCTTCGAATCTAAATTTTGAATTTTCTTGCAGAACATGAAAAGGTAGATTTGGATGTGTTGATGGATGCAGCAAAATCTTTCACAGGTGAGAACTCATGTGAGATGTGGTCCCTGGAAGCCTGAGACCCTGGTCTGGGTAGGAACTGCCTTTCTCTAGAGGGTCTACCCTCCAGTGCTCACTGACATCACTCAGCTTCTTACCTAGGCAGAGATAATTAATTTTGTCTCTTCGACAACAATTTTGAGCATTAGAAATTTAGAAACATAGAACCCCCCCAGAGAGAGATATTAACTTCAACATGTGTGCCAGTACAGTTTTCATTTCACTAGTGTTAGAAGAAACAAAATATAGATTACCATAATGAATTTGAATGCAAAATTTTTGCATCAGGAATATGATCAGTATGAACAGTCAGTACCGTAATTTGGGCCATTAAGTAGAAATGAGAGATTTTGCATACAAGTAGAATTATGTAAGTCCTATGCCATCTGTTCTTAATCTTAATGTTCTCATGCTTATATAATAAAACACCATGGTCTGAGTAATTATAGTTTATAAATTTATGTTTGTTTTTCATCACTGTGGGGACTGGAAAATCCAACACCAACACGCATGCCTACCTAGCGTCTGCTGAGATTGGGGCCATTTGCTGCTTTAGGCGGTGCCTTGGACACTGTGTCCTCACACTGTGGAGGATGGAAAGGGAAAACAAAGGGCCCCCTGCTCCTGAGGCCCCTTCACAGCGCCATAATCCCATGCAGGAAGAGCGCCATGGCCTCCTGCCTCTTGTTGAAGATGAAGTTCTAATGGGAATTTTGGAGAGAATTCAAACGGTAGTGCTGCCGCTGTCACCGGCTGTTACACAGCGCTGCTCCATGCTGTACTGACCCCAGCACAGGAGACAAGTGCTATCCTCTTACCCGACTTAAAAAATGCTTTCAAATAACTCCAAATTAGTGACGTCGGCTCACATCCTTGTGCTGGCTTGCCTTGCTGTTAAAGGGAATGCTGGCTTTCATTATATTGTTCTTAACTTTAAATTATTATCTCTTAACCTGAAATAATTCCCATTTACTTAAAGGAGAAAAAGTTAACGCCAAAGACATAAGAAACTTTCTTGGAAGCATGGGAATTACACTCACTGAGAGAGAAGAGCTGAAGCTGTTGAAATCTCTGCCCATCGCTAGTGAGTCTTTAGCATGCCACTGGGGTTCAGAGGGATGAATGGGGTACTGTGGGCGTCCTGGGTGAGAATGACCATGAATAAGAAGCCCTTGTCTTGTTTGTGTTTTAATTTGACAGTGAGAAACTTCTCCCTTATATTCAGCCAGTGACCCCTGGGTAAATTCTGTAGCCCCACCCTCAACTCCCACATGTACCTCACGTCTGTCTGTCCCCTGGGAAAACTCCCCTCTCCCCACAATCCAGCTAAAAGATAAATTCCTGTGAGCAGGGTCCCTTCAGCATCACTCGCCTGTGCAGACAGCACCCCTCTGTCAGTGGATACCCCACAAGTCTCTCAAAAGTTCTGCCTCTGGATCACCTGCAAGGCTCATGGGGTGGGTAGTGAGGAGACCTAGAGGCTAACCTTTTACCTCTGCATCCCGCCCATTTCCAAGAACCCCAACAGAGCCATTCTTCCCTGCCCCCGTTGTTTCTATTCCAGTTGTCCCACAAAGGAGGGCAAGCTTGCACATTGGCTGGGTACTAGTGCCCCCTGGAGGGAGCAGCAGCGTCCTGAGCAGCCAAGGCTCAGTGCCCATCTGAATTCTCGCCACAGGCACATTAGACTGCCCGTTCCCTGGGTTTGCCACCTCCCTCATCTGGATTCCGCATGCACCTAAGACTGCCTATTTGCTGTCTGCCATTTCCCCCCTCTGAATTCTCGCTTCAAGCACCTAAGGCTGCCCGTTCCCTGTGTCGGCCGCCTCCCCCACTCGCCTTCTTATTGTTCTTTTAAGGAACAATCTGAAAATTGCCTTCTCCTTCCCTCCCTTTAAGCCCTGCCTTCTTGCCTTCCCTGCCTCCCTCCTTCCCTTTGGTATCTGCTGGTGATCTTCAGAGTGCTCTACTGGAAAGCACATCAGACACGTGTCAGACGTGGAGGGTCCACAGTCTGGAGCTCTCTGGGGACAGATAGAGCCCATGAGGATATGTTGTACCAATAGATACTGTCTGTCCCAGTTTTCCTTCACCTTCGCTTATGGAGTTAATCTAGCAAGTAATTTAAAATATTTGTTTTTATTACTGCTCAAATTGACAACTTTTTTTGAGAGAGACTTATTACATTGCTCAGACTGGCCTTGAACTCACTATATAGCCCAAGCTTGTCTCAAATGTAATTCTCCTGTCTCAGCTTCTCAAATGCCAAGAGGAGGCATGTGGTAACATGCCTGGCTGGTAACTATTTTTAATATTATCCTTTTATATGGCCTGCCATTTGGTTAAACATATAGGTCTACCTCATGGGCAGAGAAAGGGGGAGGCTATAGTGCAATAATAAAAGAAAACAAGAAGAAAGCCAAAGAGAAAAATGTGTGTATAACACGCCTTACAGTTGCCTTGTGTGCCAAGTAAAGTTTCAGAATTAGCACGTTGAGAGCAGTCCTTCTGCTGTTATTTGAGGGCGAAACAGATTTCTAGGTAAGTAATATGTTCATGGCTAGAGATGTAGCTTAGAGGTAAACTGCTCTCCTCACTTGTACAAGGCAGAGAGAGAATATTACAGTTACTCATCCCTTTCCTTGTGTCTCACCGTGTCTTACAGAGGATGGAACCATCTATAAGAAAAGATTACTGAGCAGTGTGGTGCCCATCAAAGGTATGAGTCCCGAGAACCAGATCTGCAGCTCCTGCTCTTCGCATTTACTTTGTTTAAAGGTCTCACTGATTGGAGTCTTGCTGTTCCATGATCCTGCGAGTTTGCTGACTCTGACTCCAGCCTCAGAACTCACCTACGGCTTACAGCACGACACTTCTCCTTTGGCTTACAGCAGGGCATCCCTCTTCTGGTTTGCCGTAGCTGAGGAAGGCGTTGTTAGTCCTGTGTCACTGTAGCAGCCCTGAGGATCTTTCGATTACAAGGTTCTCTCTATTACAGTTTATCTTCAGCTGTGATCACTCCAACTGAGAGTTGGACCTTAGTGAGGATCCTTTTCTCTCCCCAGCTCCAGAGGTGACCAATCTGGGTTGTAAAATAGCCAGCATCTCACTGTCCCCCGGGATTGAATCCATGGTCTTTACGATCCATAGCCTTTTTTAAGGATTTAATTTTTTAAATTATGTGACGTGTAGGTGGGTATATGCACATGTATGCAGGAGCCCATCGAGTCCAGAAGAGAGTCACCTCCCCTGGAATTGGAGTTACAAGTGACTGTGAGCTGCATGATGTGTGTGCTGGGAACCAAACTGCAGTCTTCTGGGAGAGCAAAATGTGCTACTAACCACGGAGCTCCACTCTCAACAGCCTTAAAGCTGTCACCTTCCACTCGGAATCCCTTGCATTAACTTCCCTCTCCTTGTTTCTTAAGGGAAAAAAGTCCACTACTCTAAGGTACCACTCATTTTGAAGGCTGCAGAATTTAAACTTGAGAAGGAAGACTATGCAGACCTGATGAATCATCTGCCTTTCAATGGTGAGTATTTCACATACCACTGTGTTGGAGGAAATGTTGCTTGTTGGTCCCGGCCGCCCAGCTAGCTTAGACCCGAAATAATCACGCAGAAACTGTATTGATTAGATCACTGCTTGGCCCATGAGCTCTAGCTTCTTATTGGTTAACACTTATATTAATTTAACCCATTTCTATTAATCTATGTATCGCCACATGGCAGTGGCTTACTGGCAAAGTTCTGGCATGTCTGACTCTGGCGGCAGCTCCATGGCTTCTCTCTAACCACCCTTCTTTCTCCCAGCATACAGCCTAGCTTTCCCCGCCTAGTTCCATTCTTCCCTGCCATAGGCTCAAAGCAGTTCTTTATTCATTAACCAATAAAAGCAACACACAGACAGAAGGACCTCCCACACCACCACTGTCACCAGGGCTTCTGTGTAAGGCCTTATAAGCATTTTTAAAAAGGAAGAAAGAAAGAAAGAAAGAAAGAAAGAAAGAAAGAAAGAAAGAAAGAAAGAAAGAAAGAAAGAAAGGAGGGAGGTAGGAGGTGAGTGAGGAGTATGATTTCTGAGGTGTGCGAGTAGGTGGGAGTGCTTGTTAGGATTTTTTTGATCTCTCGAGAAAACAAGGCAGTCTCTTTAGAAAGTTTACCGAAAATTCACAGTGTTCACGTAGTCATGCAGACAGTTAACAAACACACTTCACCCCACTTTCACCTCTCTCCTTTTCATGTTTACCTATTTCTGTTTGTTTTGTCTTATGCTGTAGCCCACATGCTTTAAATGCATGGCAGTCCTCCTGAATGCTGGGATTACAGGCCTAAACTTATAGACTTACTTCTAATGAAATAGTTCATTAATGATTTTATAAGATCAATTCTGCTAGACAGGAATGTCAAAGAGGCAAAACCAGTGTAATCCATTAGGAAGGAAATGAGAGATGAGCCCAGGGTCTTCATGGGACTGTTCTGTAATTCAGACCCAGAACCAGTGGCTAGAGGGACAGAATGGCAGCCTAGCTCAGAATGGTGTACAGTGATGGCTGATGTCTTAAATGCCCAGCTTCTCCTTTTTGATTCTTCTTGAGCTAAAATAGTTAATAATGGAAATCATGAAAGATGGCTGAATCCAACTCTTTACAACAAATATGCATTGTAATTTTTCAAACCAGATTGTCTTTTCTTACAGAAAATGAAATGGTTTATTTAAATGTGTTAATAGATGAAGCAAAAACTTTTACTGGTAAGTAGTTCTAGTTAAAAGGCATTCGTTATTAACTAAGGCCTTAATATTTTATAGAAAAATGCTGTCTTCAAACATTAGTTTTCTTTTGAGGCTACTACTGACATGTTAAATTAACTCTCCTACAAAATTAAGAGTTGAATATTTATATTTGATTTGGGCTTTGTTTGTATAAGATGTGAGTCTCTCTGTCTCTCTCTCTCTCTCTCTCTCTCTCTCTCTCTCTCTCTCTCTCTCTCTCTCTCTCTCTGAAGGGTTGTAGTGATTTGGGAAAAATTACTGGGAAATTAGACCTGCTGTCTAAACAGCCAAAACATAAATGAGTACTATTCAGTCTCAAGGTGGGGCTTGATTTATATCTAGAATGTGAGCTTTCCCTTCTCTTGAATTAAAGGATAAGTTCTTCTTCTTAATAAACGACACATTCACATGACCCTTGAATTTATGTAGCTTAACAACTTCTCTTGTAATTTCATTCCTATAACACGATTTGCCACATAAGTAATTTAAATAATTTTTCCATGATCTAAAACCATCCAAGCTTGGGGCATAGCTTAGTCCAGAGAGAACTTACAGGAGGACCTGAGAGTTAATCCCAGAACCCACAGACATGGTGGCATCAATTTGTAATACAAGTGCTAAGAATGCAGAGCCAGGCAAATCCCTAGAGTTCACTGACAGTCAGCATTGCCTACTAAGCAAGCCCCACCTCCCAGTGAGAAACCCTGGCTCAAAAAAAAAAAAGGGAGGGACACCTCCTGAGGGTCAAAGGCTGACCTCTGGCCTCCACACGCACATGTGCGCAGAAGTGCTTGCATAGCCATACGCACAGTAAGTAAGTAAAATCGTTCATTCATTGCTAAAATTCTTAACCTGTTAACAGTCTGCATCTTTCTTAAAGGGAAGAAGGTTGGAGTCGGTAATCTAAAGCATGTGCTGAAGAAAGCGGGGCTGATGCTCACTGACAAAGCACACAAGGATCTGCAGAGATTCCTGGCAGTTTATGGTACGTACTGAAGTCACTCCTGCAGACTTGGCTTAGGGGCGTAGAGGGTGAGCTCAGCTGGAATTATACATTGCTCTCCAGGAAAACCCTTTAACAAAACACAATGCTGATGGCAGGGGAAATCTTGTTGCCTGTTCTTGAAGGCTGATGATATCTCTCACAAGCCTCTACCACCAAACTTAAATGTTCCTGCTGCCCTGGGCACACTGCCAACTCTAAATGATGACCAAGAAGAGGAATGGAGAGATGGCTCAGTGATTCTGAGCACTTGTTGCTCTTGCAGAGGACCAGGGTTTGGTTCTCAGCACCCACAAAACAGTTCAAACCCATCTGTAATTCCAATTCCAGTGGATCCGATGCCCTCTTCCGGACTCTGCAGGCTCTGCACACATGTAGTGCACAAAACATTCACACAGTTTCCAAAACAAAGAGGAAAATAAGAGAAAGGAAAGGGGAGAAAGAAGAAGTTAAGACTTCCTCAACCAGCGTATATACTTATAACTCACGTTTTCATATCTGGGTTCATTCTTACATTATGGTATGAGTAAACCTCCAAACAGATCGGAAGGTTAGTTGGGGAGGTTTCCTAGAATATAGGATGTCGTCTGTGTTTGTGCTGTCTTTGTCAGTCTTCCCAGCAATTAACTCTATTATATAGTTATCCTATAATTATATCCTGTTATATTCTGAATGCTATCTTACCTTCCAGATGGTGGGAATATATATAAGAGACGACTGCTCAAGTATGTAAAGAGTCTCAAAGGTTAGTGAGACGCAGGGTGGAAAAGCAAGTAATAAGTCCTTGGCAGGGGGGTAGTGGTGCATGCCTATAATCCTCCTAATCCTCCATGGGAAGCTAAGGCAGAAGAATTGTGATTCAAATCCTGAGAGTACTATGTAGCAAGTCCCTATGTCAAGGGGAGGAAAGTTCATGGGTAGTATTAGCTCTTCAAATGACCCAGCTGTGCTTCCTGCCAATTTATTGATCCATCAATATGACTTGTAACTTGTTGCTCATGTTCAAATGCTTGAACTTTGAGAGATGTGGGTTAAGTATCCTACTACTGTAGAAAATCCTACCAGTTTTCTCGTTAGGTTTGTGTAGGCTGGCAGTTTCAACCATAAGACATTAGACTGGCCTTCTCCTCTGTTGATTACTCAGGGAGACTGGAGACCCCTGTATCGGTTGAAAGGGAATATCCTGTTTCTATTTTATATACACTATGTAAACCACTGTCCTTTTAATTTTGTGTGTGGTGTTGTTTGTTTTTTCTTTTTGTTTTTGGGGGATAGGACCTTATTCTGTAGCCGGGGCTGGCCTGAAATTCATTTTGTAGTCCAGGCTGGCCTCCATTTGCAGCAATCCTCTTATGTCAGACAGTTAAGTAATGGGGTACAAGTATATCCCACCACACCCAGTGCTCTTTTTCTTTTAATTAGGAGACTATATTTAAAGTACTGCCAGAGGCTGAAGTAGGAGGATTTCAAGTTTGAAGCCATCCTGTACAACTTAGCCATACTCTATCTGAAAAAAAAAAGGTTTTAAGGACATGATGGGGATGTAATTTAGTGGTAGAGTGCTTGCCTAGCATATACAAGTCTCAGATTCAATTCTGAAAGAAAAAGAAAAACTACTAGAAAATTCTCCAACTTTAGAAGTGACCACTTCTCAAGAAAAAATAACTACTTGGGAAATAAGGACAGGGGCTGGAGACACGGATCAGTGACTAAAGAGCACTTACTGCCCTTGCAGAGGACCTATGTTCAGTTCCCAGCACCCACATGGTGGTCACAACCATCCTTACCTCCAGTTCCAGGGGATCTGATGTCCTCTTCTGACCTCTGTGGGCACTATGCATGCACATGGTGTACGTAAATACAAGCAGGAAAAGTTCTCATATACCTAAAATAAATCAATCTAGTTGACATGCCAGTGTGGTTGAGGGAAATCCAATGGGGTCCTAACCTGAGGTGAAAAGCTACATACAATTAATGACTACTGGAAGAGACTTTGTCTTTCCGAGGAATGAGTCCCCTAACTAGTTACCCAATACCAAGTGGTCAGCCCCTCAAAACTGTGTGTGTGTGTGTGTATGTGTGTGTGTGTGATACTAAATGAACTCAGTAGTTTGTATTTATATATTTATTCATATATATGTAGAAGATGGTTAAAGAATACGTGACCATGAATTTGAGAGGGGAACATGGAAGAGGTTGTAAGGAGAAAGAGGATAGAGGAATTTATATAACTATATTTTAATTTTTTAATATTCTTAAAGTTTGTAAAATGTCAGGCAGTGCCTGTTTGATTCCCAGCACTCACACTAAAAAAAAAAGGCAAAAGTCTCCTTATCTTCCACAAATGGAGCCTTCTATTAAAGACAAATCTGTGTACATGTGAATGCTTGTTTCCCTGCTTTTTCTACTGTTAACAGGTGTATCTGACTCTTGGACATGTATGCAGTAACAGTTTCCTTGGGCTCTAGTGTTTAACTTCCCCGTAGGAGTTTTTGATGCATGAGCACGATCAGTTCTTTTTCACCCATAAGAATCAATTCCCACTATCTCATCCCATACCCTTCTTTCCTAAGAGACACGGGTCAAAATAAAAAAAGTGGAATCTTTCTTGGAAAACCTGGGAATTAAGATCAAAGATGAGGAACTTGAAGAACTAATGGCCCAGCTAACATCTGTTGGTGAGTATTGCAGACGTCACCCTGTTCGTCAGAGAAATACAGCCCTTCGGTGAACACTGATCCTCTGCTCCTGCTCCTCCTCTTGGCCATTTCAGTGTCTTCATATAGATCAGGGGTTTTAACCTTACTGTGCCATGGACCTGTTTCTACATCTGCTATAACAGTACCCTTCTAAGTAAACTTTTTGAAGCAGGGGATTACAAAGAAACAAGTCATACTAAAATACAGTCTATCAAAACATTCAAATTACAAATGGTTAATACTTTTTAAAGCACATAAGTTCTTCTAGCAGGTCAAATTATTGTCACTTTAGGATAGAGTTGAGCATAAACAACATTTCAACATATTTGCAACAGTAACACTGACGTGAGGCCTGGGTAACTTACATTAGTGACAAAGTTACAGATTCTGTGCTCTGTGGTTTGTTGCGCAAGGTAACAATCAAATGCTGTTTCAGTTAGTAGGTAGTGGAAATACGTATATATTTTTTCTCATTCACGTTCAAGAAATCCCTGAATTCTATCAGTACATGAACACCAAGCCAAGAACCCCTGAGAGCCATCCTGCCCTCCTGTTCCCTGACTTCTCTGTAAGCAGAGCTCTAACAGAGCAACAACGGAGACTGTGTGGAGCAAGTTAAACAGAGAAATAGCTCAGTGGCTGGAGAGGTGGGTCAGCTGTTGATGCCTGCTGCTCTTGCAGAGGATCCGAGTTTGTTTCCCAGCACCCATGTAGGGCAGCTCACGACTGTCCATAATCCCAACTCCAAGGACACCAAACACCTCTGATGTCTGTGGACACCTGCTCACGTGCACATATCCACACAGAGACACAGCACACACAATCAAAACCTGTATACACATGCAGGCCCATATGCAATGAGATAAAAATCTGCCTGCTTCCCTGAAATGATGTAGATGAAAACAGAGCTCTGAGCTGGAGAGTGACAGTTAATTAGGAAAAATCATCCTGCAGTCCAAACCCAACAGACTCTCCTGCCCTCCTTGCCTGAAGCATTCCTAGCTTCCATAAATTTTTATTGCAGGGTCCTGTTTCATTGTTGATAGTGAAAATTATCCCTTTTGTTTGTATGTTCACTGTTTGTCTTCCTCACTAGATTGTACACTCGGAACTCATCCTCTTCCTAGAGGATGCTTCCTTTAGCACCCACAAGTCCTCACAAAGTACCCAGCACAAGGAAGGTACTCTGTATTTGCTGATTGACTGACAAAATGAAAATCTGTTAAGGTCATATTCTCCCTATACATAACTATGCTAAGTCATTTCTTAGCTGAGATTTTTCTGGTGGTCTCTAAAGTAAAGGAAAAAATAAGATACTATAATTATTCATTTCACAGTATAAACTGTGTTTCCAAGATAGCATTATCTTGGATAGATCCATAAAATTCTAAGGAAAACTAGAAAAAAAAAGTCACTGAATTCTTAGGTTCTTCATAATTTCAGAAGGTAATGGAGTGTAACTTTGATGAATATTAGAAACATGGAATCATCTTCCCTTAATTTACAGGTAACAGAACAGTGGATCTAAATGAACTGATAGATGTCGTCAGTTACATCAAGGGTAAGTTTCAAGCTATGATAGGAAACACTTATAAATAACATGTTAAATACTTAGCAATTAATGCTGGGCAAGTATCTTTCCCATTTGCAAAGGTTGCTGCACCATCGCCTGGCAAGTTTACAGTCTTTTATATGGCATCTTTTCATTTCTGTGGATTCACTGAACTCAGGTAGACCATAACATGTATTTATACTGATACTTACAGTATTGTGTGAAATTTTCACGGAAAATCCCCAATGTAGAATCAGATGTTCATCATCAAAGGAAGTCAGATCAGGAACCTGGAGGCAGGAACTGATGCAGATGCCATGGAGGGGTGCTGCTTACTGGCTTGCTCCTCATGACTTGCTCAGCCTGTTTCCTTATAGAACCCAAGACCACCACCCCAGGGATGGCACCACCCACAATGGGCTGGCCCCTCCCCCTATCAATCACTAATGTAAAAAATGCCTTGCAGCTGGACCTTATGGATGTATTTTCTCAATTTATATTCCCTTTCTTCAGATAACTCTAGTTGTGTGTCATGTTGACATAAGACTAGGCAACTCAGATATCAAAACCCAAAGAACCAGCCACACCCTTTACCCCAGAGAGCCCCTCCTAGAAGAGTATCCTATAGGAGTACTTTACTGGATAAAATTTAAAATCCTATTTCAAGATTTCTGTTCTCATACTAAGTAATAAGGAAACTATAATAAGTTAGAAATATCTAAGTGTATATAAGAGAACCACTATACAAACCATTATGTAGTAAGAGAACCACAAACTTGAGATCAGCCTGAGCTTCATCAAGACTTTGTCTAAAAAAATACAACATTAGTTAAGTGGGATAGCATGAATTAAAACACTAACTATAAAGATTATATAGAGTATTCTCTTTACTGTATTTATACTAAAACTGGAAGACTACACAGGTTAGTGTGGCCCCTACACAATGATGATACACAGATTCATGAAGTAGTCCATACTTTTCAAGATATATAAAGAACTGCAAAAAACCCACATAAGCTAGATATGGTGATGCATGCCTTTGGGCCCCAGCACAGGGGAGGCCAAAACAGGTGGATCTCTGAGTTCAAGGCCAGCCTGGTCTACAGAGCGAGTTCCAGGACAACCAGAGCCACACAGAGAAACCCCGCTCAAAAAACCAAAACAGTAAATAAACACCTAAAATATAATTTACCCAGTTAATAAATAATACATTGAATAAACAGTTCTCAAAAAGGAAATGCAAATAGCCAATACATGCTTTAAAAGGTCCTCAGCATCCTTAACTAGGATAGCTATGCAGAGAGTTTGGGTATAAAGTTTATTTAGTGGGTTATGGAGAAGGAAAGGAGGGGGAGAAGGGGGGAAGAGGAGGGAGGGAGAAGAGAGAGGGGCAGAAGCTTCCTCTCCAAAAGAAGGGGAGAGAGAGAAAGGGGGGACTGGAGAGGAGGTGGAACGGTGGAAGGGTGAATTGGGAGTGAGGCTTGTCTTTTAAAGGGACAGGGTACACAGGAGGGGGAGAGAGAGAGAGAGAGAGAGAGAGAGAGAGAGAGAGAGAGAGAGAGAGAGAGAGAGAGAGAGAGAGAGAAAGGACCTAAAAGGAGGTAGGGCTGTGGAAGGGGGAGTTGGGAGTGGGGCTTGTCTCTTAAAGGGACAGGATACCAAGGTGAAAGACCAGGCCAGCAGATTACAACAGTATATTAAAAAATATTTATAAGGAAATTATTTTAGGTTGAAAAAGCAAACACAAGCCAAGCATGGAGACACACATCTATAATTTCAGCACTCAGGAAACTGAAGCAGGAAAATCACAAATTTGAGATCAGCCTGGTCTTCATAGTAAGATAAAGTACAAAATTATATTCACATTAGATTTTCACATCAAATAAATAGTCATTATCAAAGACTAGAAAGAAAAACTGAGAAATGTTTTCTGGTAGGGTAATGGGATTTTTGCCCCTCTCACCCCTTTATAATAGCCTTTAGTGTGGTGAAATCTCTTACAGTTAATAAGAAAGGCTTTATTCTTTCTGCTGAAATGAGATGAGTTTTTGGAACGCATAGCAACCAAAGAAGTAAACAACAGGCAAATATAATTACTAAATAAAAATTAAAGCTTCCACTGGTGGGTATTCCCAGGTACAATGATATATACCTCTAGTCTCAATCTACTTAGTTAACTGAGGCAGGAAAACTGCATGTTTGACGCCAGCCTGGACAACATAGGCAGCATGAGCAACAAGGGAGGCCTTGTCAAGAAGAAGGGAGGCTGGTGTATAGAGAAAACCATATTCGAGTGAGGCAGAAGAGAAAGGAAATGTTACTAAAACCTTGCTTATGGCTGGTCTGGTGCAGGTTCTGCACAGTCCTCAGGGTTTCAAATCCTGGAGTCCATCCTTCGTCTCCTCCTACAAAGCAGAACTATAGATGCAGGGTTCCCCAGTGCTCCTTGTCACTCCAAGTGTGCAGGGCGACGGTCTACGTACACACGGAGAGCACTTACCGTCCTCTGTAAGAATTGTTTCTATAACTGCACCCCATCTCTCATCCTTCCTAAGGAGAAACAATTGACATCCAGAACTTGGAAAAGTTCCTGGCAAACGAGGGGATCGAGCTCACCGAGGACGAGATGAAAGACCTGATGCCTTACCTGGAATTTAATGGTGAGGTTTCTGCCTGGGAGGTGGTGTCTCCCTGAAGGTGCATGTTCACGGCCAGTATAGATAATCCTCAGAAGTGATCTTTTCTGTATCACCTAAAGCACTTGAGTGTGTCTGTGAATGACCTTCTGTCTTAGTTAGGATTCTATTGCTGTAACAAAACACCGTGACCAAAAGGCAAGTTGGGAGGAAAGGGTTTATTCAGCTCACACTCCCACAGCCCTGTGCATCGGTGAAGGAAGTCAGGACAGGAGCTCAAACAGGGTGGGAACCTGGAGGCAGGAACTGATACAGCAGCCATGGAGGCGTGCTGCTTCCTGGCTTGCTCCTGTGATTTCTCAGTCTGCTTTCTGTTAGCAGGACCAGGAGCCCAGGGATGGCATCACCCAGTGGTCTGGGCCCTCCCTCATCATCACAAATTAAGAAAATGCTCTACAGCCAGATCTTATGGAGGCATTTTCTCAGTTAAGATTCCCTCTTTTCAGATAACTCTAGCTTGTGTGTCAAGTTGACATGAGACCAGCCAGCACATCTTGTTGAAATGCAGGCTTGGTTTCAGGTCTAGGGTGAAGCCTTGCATATCTAACAAGCTCCAATGTGGCACCAGTGTTCCTGGTCCATGGGCCACATCTTGACTGACGAAGATCTAAAAAGGAAAGAGAAGAGACTATGCCTGTGCTTTCCTTTTGAAATCCCCAAGAAAAACCAATAAGTCCGGGGGGCAGGGGGACAATTCTAACCCAAAAGGGAAGCAGGGAAGTACAAAAATATGAGTAATTGAAATTAGGAAATAAAAGTGAGCAGGAGGCAGAGGCTCAGGAGAAGCAGGGTTTGGGCTGATTGATGATTTACTTTCTGAGATGCAGGTCAGTGATGGGGCACTCGCCTAGCATCATGCGTAAGGCCCTGGGTTTGAATTCTAGCACCATCAAAATAAACAAATAAAAGCCAGGTGTGGTGGTGGGCATCTTTAATCCTAGTACTCAGGAAGCAGAGGCAGGTGGATTTCTGTGAGTTCAAGGCTAGCCTGACTAGAGAATGAGCTCCAGGACACCCAGGGCTACACAGAAAACCCTGTCTCAGAAAAACAAAATGACTATATATATTTATATTTATATAAAGCTACAGCAAAGCCAACGTGTACTCCTCAGCCTTCTCCTCCACGGCTTCCGTCCTGTTATGCTGAAAACCACTGAACCATGATTCCTTAAAGCCGCTTTGTTCCTGCTTTTGTCCTTTAGCCACCACTTTGTCTGGAATGTTCCCCCTACTCCATCCCCACCCACGATGCACTCACGAAATCCTGCTTGACTGACCCATGCTCCCTTTTGTGTTCTCTGATTCCTAGTTCACCATTCAACCCTCAACCAAACAGCACTGTTTCTTCTCTAAATTCTGATAGGATTTTGTTAGAGACAGAATATATCCCTTTTTATACTTTTTATACACTTCTGGCGTCTCCCAACAGATTTTAAAGTTCTTAAAAGAAAAAGTCCAATGTTGAATGCTCAGAACACAAAAAGGAATGAATCACAGACTTGTCCTCAAAGAGCTTTGGGTCCAGTAGAGGAGGAAGCACATAAAATAATGTGATATATAATGTGATAAATATATGCAGAGGAACATATGGCCAAGATTGAAGTTTTCTGGGGGAAAGACTGGCTTACCAAGTTGCAGGGCACCTTTCCAGTCAGAGACAGACTGTGTCCTCAGTATTGCAAAGCACATTTGTGATGGTTCTCAAAAAAGACGTCCAGGTCACCAAAACTGAATAAGATGTGGAGGTAGGAGAGCTAGTTGGGAAAAGGAAAGGATTAGAAGGAGTCAGAAGGGGAGAAAAGATTATAAGGGTGAATATGATCAAACAGAGCCATACATGGAAGACGATGATATGATGGAACCCACTGTCAGGTTCTAATATATGTAACTAATATATGCTAGTAAGTTGGGTGGGGGTGGCGCACATCTTTAATCCCAGCCCTCAGGAAGCAGAGGCAGGTGGATCTCTCTGAGTTCGAGACCAGCCTGGTCTTTTTAAAAAGACTTGTCAGAACAAAGAGCAGGTCCTTCCCTCCCTATTCTAACATTTGAGCATATGCCAACATATTTTTCTTTATATCTTAAATTTTACCTATCTCATAGGTAACATATATAATATATATATTATACATATTATATCTATGCATTCCAGTGAGATGGCTCAGTCATAAGGGTGCTTGCTGCCAAGCCTGACAACCTGAGTTTGATCCCCAAAACACACATGGTAGAAGGAGAGAACCAACTCCTACAAGTAGTCCTCTGATATCCACATGCATGCTATGGTACTCGTGCATGTGTACGGGCGTGCATGAATGCGTGCATGTGCACACGTGCATGCACGCACACACACTAATCTTATAAAAATTAAATATATATCTACTATCATCTGTTGGGAAAAGATACTTGTAGATTTGAGGCCAGACTCTGTGGGCAGTGCCACTTCCCCACTTATGACCTGTAATTTTGAACCCCATTCCTTTGACTGTGAAAGAGGAGCCACAAGGGGATGGAGAACTAAGCGTCTCCTGCAGAAGTCATTATCCGTCTCACCAGCCTCAGCTGAGAGAAAGGCTAACCCAGATTCCAAAGCAAATGCATACAAGTTCAGCCTAGTACTTTCTGTGGGAGGCCGGGGGTGCTTGAGGTGACAGGAAATCATGTAATAGGTTGTTTTAAATAATTTCACAAATTTTGATTAACCTTACTAAGTTTTTATGTGGCTGTCTCTGTGTCTGAATCAAATGTTTTACAGGGAGCGGGAAGGTTACTGTCCGATCCATAATGGAGGGCCTGAAGAAGTTTAAACGTGAGTGAAAACTTACTTAAGCACAGTTTAAAATTGATAATTTGATGGCATATATTAATTTGTATTGTTTTCTTGGTTGTAAAAGTTCCCCTCTCCTAGTCACCTTCAGGGCTATACACAGCTTTGACTCTTAACCTTGTCTTCCAGCCAAAGGGATGATGAGTTTGCACAAGCTGTTAAGAACTGCCGGCAGCATCAACGGTAGGTTACAGCTTCAGCTCTGCCAGATTTTCTGTTCCTGTCTTGTTAATTTCTTTCCATCCGCTAGTCAGTAAGATGCCTCTGCATTATCCCTCCAACTATTTCTCTAAGTTCATTTGGCCATGGTAGTCCATATTACACTGAATCACACTGCGTGTCAGACATCTCAAATTGTTTTCTCATGTATTCAGTGATATTTTAATTATATTATGACATCTTCGGTATCACCATATAATTTATAATGTAGCTGGTTCTGACTCTAGTCTTAAGGGAAGCAATTCAGTTGTTTGTTGGGCTTTTGTGTCCGTACCAGTAGAGCTAAAGAGGTGAATTTAGATAATGATCTTTTTGTTCTCTTTTGGCTTCCAAATTCTAGTTTTAACTGGTAAGAGCAAGAGGACACTATTAAGGTGGAAAAGAAGGGTCCAGAATAAGAGAAAATATTTGTAAATTACATACTAATAAGGGTTGAATATCTAAAATATATAAAGAAACCTTATAATTCAATAGTGAAATGTGAAAATATAGAGCTTGGACTGTAGCTTAGTGGTAGAGCTCTTGTCTGGCAGGTGAGACCCTAGGTTCACTTCTCAGTTTGCAGGCAGGAAAAGCAGATACAGTCATTCTCTCTGGTAGACAGTTTCTCTCGTTCTGCTTACAGTCACCTGCTGGCCAAATACATTCAATGGAAAGTCCCAGAAACAAACAGTTCATACAGTTTAAACTGTATGCTATTCTTAGTAATGTGATAACATTTAGCGCCACCCCTGCCCCCACCGTGCTAAGGACAAGAACCAATCCTTTGTCCAGAATATGGACTTTATACACGTCACCCCATTGCTAATAAACCATCGCAGTTATAACTACTGCATTGTTCTTCTTGTGTAGTCTTCAATTTTCTTAATAATGACTCCAAAACACAAGAATAGTGATGGGAACCATCCGGTTTTGCCAAGAGAAACCAGAAAGTACTTCCGGCAAATGAGAAGATAAAAGACTTCATTCATCTCAGAGCAAGGAAACATTAGCTCCTCATTTTAACCTTTTACTGTGCTTACTTTACAAAGTAGTATTTTGCCATTGCCATGTATGCGTAGAAAAAAAAGATACTGTATGAAGTTCAGTATCCTTCATGGTTTTAGGCATCTGCTGTGGATCTTTAAATATATATCCTGAAGATGAGACTGCTGTACCCAGTGTTTTTGAATGGCCAAAGTATATGACTAGACCATGCTTCAAAGATTATATTAAAATGACAAAGAAACAGGTGGAAAGATGTTAAACATTCTTATTCACTGAGGAAACACAAAACAACAATGAATTATAACTTTACACCCTCTAATGTAGATGCATTTAATAAAAAGAAGAAAGCTGGTCAGGGAAGCACACACCTTTAACCCCAGCACTCAGGGGACAGCAGCAGGAGGAGCTCTAAGTTAGAGGCTAACCTGGTCTACAAAATGAGGTCCAGTATGGCCAGGGCTACACAGAGAAACCCTATCATGAGAGAAAAAAAGAGAAAGAAAGAAAGACATGAGCAGCAAGATGGTTCCGTGGGTAAAGGCACTGGCCACCAAGCCTGTGTTTATCCCTAGGACCCACGAGCTGGAGCAATGTGGGCTGGAGCACTGGCTGCTCTTCCGCAGGGCCGGGTTCACTCCCAGCACCCTCGTGGCACAACTGTCTGTAACTCCAGTGAAGGGGCTCTGAAGCCTCTTCTGGCCTCCGAGGGCATGCATGTGGTGCGCAGACATACACGCACTCAAAACACCCATCTACTTTAAATTAAACAAACAAATGAAGTTTGTCCTCTACCTTCCACACACCTGCTGTGGCTCATGCAAGCACATATACACACACAACAAATGTAACAAAATTTTAAAGCTTTTTAAATGATAACAAATGGTGAAGATGCAGACTAAAGAGAATGAGGCCCTCGCTAAACTGGTGAGGTAACTGAGAAACTGGGCAGCTGGATTGTTACCTTTGCTGAACTAAACGAAGTATACATGCTCAAATATTACCAAAAGAAAAATATTAAAATAACATGCATATATTCATATAACAGTAATGGATGGAAAAGGAGGCCATGAATTTAAAAGAGAACAAGGAGGGGGAAATGGTGTGATTATATTATACTCTCAAAAATAAAAAAAATTACCAAAAATCACAATATTTAGTAGGTTGTAGAACATAGGCTAGATTATTTAATATTATAATTTGCTATAAAATTGATGCTAGAAACATTTTCTTTGTTTAAAAGAATTATTTCGTGTGTAAAGATGTTTTCCTGCGTGTGCACCGTGAGTGTGCAATGCTCCCAGAGGCCAGAAGAGGGTGTTGGAGCTCCCATAGGACTGGAGTTAAAGACGATTGTAAGCCAACATGTGGGTGCTGGGAATCAAACCTGGATCATCTGGGAGAGCAGCCAGCGCTCTTAACCACTGAGCCATCTCTCCAGCCCCCTGGCATTTTTTTTGATCATTTTTCAAGAATAAATCAAGCACTTGAGAGGCAGAGACAGGCAAAGCCCTCTTTGAGATCAGCCTGGTCTACAGAGTGAGTTCCAGGGCAGCCAGGGTTAAATTTAGATAGGACCCTATTAAAAATCAGTGAGTAAAAGTTGATGTGTGAGGAGTGAGTGGTGATCAATGCATCCATAGCAGTCAGAAGGGAAGGCAGTGCACATGTCCATCAGTGGGTGAATGGGGAAATGAACCGTGATGCTCGCAGGGGTTACCATTCAGCTCTTTAGAAGAAGGAAATTGTAAGCCACACTACGACACAGATGAACCTCAAAAATATTATGAATGGGGCTGGAGAGATGGCTCAGAGGTTAAGAGCACTGGCTGCTCTTCCAGAGGTCCTGAGTTCAGTTCCCAGCAACCACATGGTGGCTCACAACCATCTGTACTGAGATCTGACGCCCTCCTCTGGCATGTGGGCATACATCAAGACAGAATTTTGTATACATAATAAATAAATCTTTTTAAAAACAGAATATTATGAATGAAATAAGCCAATCACTCACATACACACACACACACACACACACACACACACACACACACAAACTACTATATTATTCTACATATAGGAGATGTCTAGAGTGGTCAGGTTCACAGATGTAGAATGTAGGGCGGTCATGAGGAGTTGGAAGGAAGGGAGAGAGAGATGTTATGTAATAAACACAGAGTATTGGCTGTGTAAGATGAAAACATTCAGTAGCTGGTATAGTTAACAGCACTGAACCATACACTTAAGAACTGTTGATCTGGAGCAGGGGTGTGGCTCTGTGGTAGACAGAGCACTTACCAGCCTGCATGAGACCCTGGTGTTGGTCCCCAGCACACACAAAAGTAGAAGTGAGGGAGTTGCTTCTATATAATACAGATCTTACCACTATTAATAAATAACAATGGGGAGCTTTTACTTCTATTAGGCACCTGGCCCACCCCTGCAGTCCTACACGCTTGTGAGGCTGGGGCAGGAGAAATTTGAGCTCAGGAATTTGAAGCCAGCCTAGGAAAACATAATGGCGTTGTCTCTCTAAAGAAACCACAGTTTAGGGCTGGAGTGATGGCTCAGCGGGTAAAAGCTCATGCTGTTCTTCTGGAAGGTACTGTTTGATTCCCAGAACCCACATGGTGGCCCACAGCCATCTATAAATCCAGTTCCAGGGAGTCCGATGCCCCCTTCTGGCCTCTCTGAGCACTAAGCACACACACATGTGTACAGACACACAGGCAGGCAAAACACCTAGACACATAAAATAATTTCTTAAGTTATTTTTAAATTAATAAAATAGGGGATGGAGAGTTGACTCCATTAGGAGCACTCATTTGTTGCAAAGGACCCAGGTTCGATTCCCAGCACCTACATGGAGGCCCACCACCTCCTTAGATACCAAGTATGTGTGTAACTGGAGACTGCTCACGCATATCCCAGCCATCCAGACCTGAATAATCACACAGAAACTTTATTAATTACAACACTGCTCAGCCTATTAGCTCAGGCTTGTTATTAACTAACTTTTACATCTTAAATTAACCCATTTCTATTAATCTGTGTATTACCACGAGGCTGTGGCCTACTGGTAAGGATCCAGTGTGTCCTTCTCCTTCGGCAGCTACATGGCATCTCCTTGACTCCATCTACTCTCTATATATATCTCTTCCAGCCTGGCTATATTCTGCCATGGCATAGGCTGAAGCAGCTTCTTTATTAGCCAATGGTAATAAAACATATCCATAGAATGCAGAGAGGAAAACCCACATTATATGTAGTACACAGATATACATGCAGACAAAACACTCATTCACATAAAGTAATAAAAAAAATCTAAAAAGTTAATAAAATAAACCAGGCCAGGTGATGGTGGCATATGCTTTTAATCCCAGCACTCGGGAGGCAGAGGCAGGCGGATCTCTGTGAGTTCAAAGCCAACCTGGTCTATAGAGCGAGTTCCAGGACAGGCTCCAAAACTACAGAAAAACCCTGTCTCGAAATAAATAAATAAATAAATAAATAAATAAATAAATACCAAAGTTTTACTTCTCGCCAGCTCCACCCAATAGGAACTGACATTAACCCCCATTTTAAAGTAGGAAGCCCTCAATATATATTTGAATTAATTTAGAAATTAAACCTTCCTCCTCTTTCTCTGTGTTCCTGACCAGAATAGGAGACAAGTTTGAGAAACTTGATGAAGCTGTTATCCTCATACTGAAGCATTCAGACCTAGAACAGGGAATTAGAAACACTACCACTGAGTAAACCTAAAACCTTTGGAGCAGTCAGAGCCTGTGTTTATCCACCGTGGATCACAGGTCCTCCTGGCCCTGTGCTGGAGCGGTTGTTGTTGTTGGCTTGTTTAGGGGGAGTTTTTGGTTTGGTTTGTTTGGTTTGGTTTTGGTTTTTGGAGAGGAGGTCTTACTTTGTAGCCCTAGCTGGCCTCAAACTTTCTAGGTAAACCAGACAGGCTTTGAACTCAAAGAGATCTTCCTGACTCCGCCTCCCAAGTGCTGGAATTAAAGGCGTGCACCACCACTGACTCTGAGGGTTTAAAAGCTGGAGAAAAGTCAGAGCATGAATGTTATGATTTCTGCCTAATTGTCAGTGGTTTTCCTTTTTGCTTTTGAGACAGAATCTGAAACTTACAGTCCTACTGCTTCAGCCTTCCAAGTACTAACATTTTAGGCATACATCACCATACCTGGCCATGGTAATTGTTCTATTTAGTTCGCTTTTCCCACTGTTAAAGAATGCAAGTGGGCTGGAGAGATGGTTTAGAAGTTTAGAGCACTCAGTGCTCTTCCAGAGAACCCAAGTTCAAGTCCCAACATCCATATCAGATGGTTCTCAACTGCCTGTAACTCCAGCTCCAGATGACCCCATGCCTCTGGCCTCTGTGGGTACCAGGACTCGTATGCATAGACACATACATATACACATAGATCTAAATAATTAATTTTAAAATTATAAGCACGAGAATTTTTTCTCCCTTTCTAGACTTAAAAAATTAATGAAATTATTTTTAATTACTCTTCAATCAAGGGACATGGGTAAAATACTTTTCTTAAATAATTTCAACACACTAAAGAAAATATACCATATAATTTGAGGCCAAAAAAAATCTCTTCTCTAAAGTCTCAACAGGCTTAAATTGCTATAATTCTGTAATTTGTTTCCTCATGAGCCACTGGGGTACCAAGTGAACCCCACTGAATACACATTTGCTCTAACCCTGGGAGGAGCCCCAGGCCATCTTCTCCCTGAGCCAGCCTGAGCAGTGAATGAGGTCACAGCTGTATGAGGGAACAAACCCTTTATTGGATTCTTGATTTGAAGGCTCAGATGGTTGGTTGCTAATGGTTGGTTAGTAGCACAGCTCAAAAGTAGGTAAATGTCGGAATTTTGTCTGATTCTAGGCTGAGTTCTTTAAAATATATATCTATCAACTATATAAGAGATTGGAAGTATTTTTAAGTAATTATTATTTTGCGCCGTGGGGACAATTTCCCAGCACCTTTCAAGAGCCTAAATTGTTGAGCGTCTCTGAGGCTCCCAGCTTCCTGGTAGGTTCTAGATCCTGAACACCGTGGAATGGTGTTGTTTAGAAACAGCTGCCTCTGGGTTCTGAGGCAGTGACCTGGGAGGAATGAATTCTAACCAAACATTCTGAAACTTTTTTTCCTGATTTAACAGTACTTGCTGATTCATCATTCCCAAGCTAGCAAGCAGCCCTGTCTGCTTGTCAGCGAGCTTCCTGATATTCACTAGAGTTGGGAAAGCTAACTGGAGTGATAAAAACCCACAGGGGAAGACTACCTCCCGGCCCCTGGTCTGCAGGCCGTTTCTCCGGCGATGCAGAAGAAAGGGAGGACTAGGAGAGCCGTAGTATCCAAAGAGTCTGTGCAAGAGGCTATCCGCTCTGCTTTTATAAGAAAGCAGTGGACAGGGATGTGGGTCTCAGAAGGAAAGCCTCAGAAAATGTATTTACTACATGGTAGGTATTCTAAGACTGAAATAAGCAGGAAGACTTTAACACTTTCTTCTTTGCCAGTTGTGGCAGGAAATATTTCAGAATAAATTTTGTCCTTAATTTTTCCTATATATTTCTACGTGCTTTGTATCATATACTATTTTTTAATTAGTTAAGATATATAATTTGATGATTTGTTATGTGTATACAATGTAAAATAATTTCTACAATCAAATGAACATACGCGTCACCATTGTTATTATGGAGCAGAAGCACCCAGGCAAATTTCGAAACTCTGTAAACTGGTTCTACCTAGTCACGGTGTTATCTGTTGGGGTTGTTTTTGCTTTTTGGGCTTTTTGGAGAGCCCGCCACCCAGCTCCCAAATAAATCACACATGGAGGCATATTCTTACTTTTGAATGCTCTGCCTTAGCGTGGCTCGTTTCTAGCCAGCTTTTCTTATCTAATTGTCCTTACTACCTTTGCCTCTGGGCTTTTATCTTTATTTCTGTGTACTTTAATTCTTTACTTCTTATTCCGTGACTGTCTGGGTGGCCGACTGCCTGGGGGGCTGGGGGACTGACCTCTAATGTCCTCCTCTCCTTATTCTCTCATTGCTCCTCATTCTCGTTCTCAGTTCTCCTTCTATTTATACTCTGCCTGCCAGTCCTGCCTATCCTTGCTCCTGCCTCACTATTGGCCATTCATATTTTTATTAGACCATCAAGTGTTTTAGACGGGCAAAAAACAAATCACAGCTTCACAGAGTTAAGCAAATGCAGTGTTAACAAAAGTCATGCCAGGCAGTGGTGGTGCACACCTTTAATCCCAGCACTTAGGAGGCAGAGGCAGGCGGATCTCTGGGAGTTCAAGGCCAGCCTGGTCTACAAGAGCTAGTTCCGGGACAGGTACCAAAACTATAGAGAAACCTTGTCTCAAAAAAAAAGTTACACACCTGAAAATAATACCGCCCAGCAGTTAGCCATTAGGTCTTTGCAAACTACTCATCTGACACCACTAAGGATTTGTGCTCCTTACCCAGCCTCTTCCTACACGCCCCTTCCCATCATTCTCTGCTTCTGTGGGTTTGACTATTTTGGATTCTACGTGTATGTGAGAAAATATTTCTCTTTGTGTGCCTGGCTTATTTTGTTTAGCATTTATTTAGGTTTTTTTTAAGACTTACAATTTTTACTTTTGTGTATACATACATACAGATGTCCGTGCAGGCCAGAAGAGGGTGCTGAAGCCTTTGGGACTGGACTATACAGATGGTTGTGAGGGTTGTGAGCAGCCCTGTGGGTGCAGGGAATCTGGGTCCTCTGGCAAGAGCAGTAAAAGCTCTTAACCACTGAGACATCTCTCCAGCCCCAGCGTTTATTTTTATATAAGATCAAAGAGACATTATTTGAAAAGAAGAACTGTGACAAATTTTGCTTATAGCTCCCCACACAGCCCTCCAATTTCACATGCAGTGCTAGCTTGGATTTGCATACGATGCCATGCTTTGAAATCCTAGACTTTTTAACCCCAGGCTTTGCTCAGGAAAGCTGGGAAAGAATACAAAGAAACAATTGTATTAATAGAGATGGTGGAGCCTGCCTGCAGTTCTAGTGCTGGGAAGGTTCAGGCAGGAAGGGGGAAAATGAATAAATGAATGGATGGATGGATGGATGGATGGATGGATGGATGGATGTGGATGGATGGATGGATGGGTGAGTGGATGGATGGATGGATGGATGGATGGGTGGATGGATGATTCTGTGATTGATCCTTTTCTGTATCTTCTGAATTCCAGAAAGAGTCTCTGGCCCCATGGCAGTTTCAGGAATTAAATCAACATTGAAGCTGAAGCCCCTCAAAGCACCCATCTTTCACAAAAGGTAGGTAATAAAGTATGAGGAGATTACGCCAAGTCTTCAGGTAATGACTATACAGATCACATACAGAGACTACTCTGAGAAAAATGAGAATATTCTATTCTGTGGTGAAGTTCCTTAAAACATCTAAATTAAGGAGATGTTTCTATTGTATTTATTTGTATGTGTGTGTAGAAGGAGCAGCAGGCTGCGTCCCGCCACCCAGATAGCTTTACCCAAAATAATTACACGGAAACTGTATTCTTTTAAACACTGCTTGGCCCATTAGCTCTAGCCTCTTATTGGCTAACTCTTACATCTTATTTTAACCCATATTTAGTAATCTGTGTAGCACCACGAGGTGGTGTCTTACCGGGAAGATTCTTAACCTGCGTCCATCTCTGGAGAGGAGAGCTATGGCGTTTGCCTGAGGCGTCTGCCTGAGGCGTCTGCCTGACTCTGCTTTCTTTCTCCCACAATTCTGTTCTGTCTACTCCGCCTGCCTAATTTTCTGTCCTATTGAAGGGCCAAGGCAATTTCTTTATTAACCAATGAAAGTAACACATAGACAGATGACCCTCCTCCATTGTGTGTGCTAACATGCACACACCACAGCATGCATACAGAAGTCAGAAGGCAGCTTGCAGGAGCCTGTTCTCCCTGTCCATTCCATGGGTCCCAGGAATCGAACTCAGATCCTCGGACTTGGCAGCAAGCACCTTCCCGCTGAACCATTCTGTCGGTTTATGGGAAGATTTTTTTTAATAAAAAGAAAAAAAATGAACATTCCTTTTGTCTAGAAAAGCAGAATTCTCCTTCCCGTTCTCCCAAAGGAAGTCCAGTGAATTAGCCATGCACAGCCCCACTAGGATACGAGGGAGGTTCTCCTGCCAGTAGCAATGTTTTTTCTCAGTCAGCTGCCACCAGATTCTAGCCAACAACCTCTGATGGCTGAAGGTGAGAGCCAGTCACACAGTAGAAGCAGAAACACCCCTCTCTGACTCTCGACCAGTGTGAGGGTGTTCTCAGCTTTACCACTGCTAAAGCAATATACTTCTGACATTTTTTTTTTTTTTTTTTTGGTTTTTTCGAGACAGGGTTTCTCTGTGGCTTTAGAGCCTGTCCTGGAACTAGCTCTTGTAGACCAGGCTGGTCTCGAACTCACAGAGATCCGCCTGCCTCTGCCTCCCGAGTGCTGGGATTAAAGGCGTGCGCCACCATCGCCCGGCCTACTTCTGACATTTTTAAAGAAAGAAGTAGGAAAGCAACCTCATAGCAGTCAAACACCTATCTTCACTAAGACCATGGGAATCCCCACAAACCCAGGGGTGGGTTTTTTCAAATATGAAGTTACCATGATCCTTTGAAACATTATAAAATAGACTATTTGAAATGGTTTCTTTGTGGTTTTTTGCTTTTTCTTTTTTTTTTTTTCCCCATTTTTCTTCCTGGTTTTTGAGACAAGGTTTCTCTGTAGACCAGGCTGGTCTTGAACTCACAGAGATCTGCCTGCATCTGCCTCCTGAGTGCTGGGATTAAAGCCATGTGACACTACCACCTGGGTCCATGGGTAATTTTTACTTGTAACTAACAAAAGCCTTTGTCTACCTTGCCTTCTGCTTTACTTGGGGTTTTGAGGACATCATACTTCTGTGTCTGCTTACAACTTTTACTTCATACAAAAATAAGCTATTTTTATTTGGGAATGCAACACATACATAGTAACCAGAGTGGGAGAAGACCTTAGTCTGCAGAAGGTCGCTAGTTGATAAACAGGGAACACAAAAGGAAGAAATCATGTTAGTAAAAGCTGGGAAAATGAAACAAGTTAGATACAATTTCATGCCTAAAGGTTGAGAACAGGACATCTTAAGACCCCATCACATCCTTCTATCCCAGGCTGCTCTGACATAAGTGGGATCTAGTGCCCTGGAAGGGAGAAAAGTAAACCACAAAAACTGGGACCGGCTGCTCTTCCTGAGGACCTGGGTTCAATTCCCAGCAACCATGTGGAGGCTTGATGCCCCTTCTGACCTCTTTGGGTTTCAGGCATGCATATGGTGCAATACATACCTGCAAGCAAGCAAGACACTCATCCATAAAAGATTTGTAGAATAAATCTTTGTCAATGGTTTAAAAAAAATAAAACCACAAAAGTAAGAGATTCCATATTCTTAAAACCTTTGTTAGCTGGGCGGTGGTGGCGCATGCCTTTAATCCTAGCACTCAGGAGGCAGAGGCAGGTGAATTCTAAAATAATTCTAAAATTATTCTAAAGTAAATTTATAGGAGCTAGGTGTAACGGCACAAGCCTATAATTCCAGCATTGGCAAAAGATGGAGGCAGGAGAGTCGGGAGTTCAAAGGCATCCTTGGCTACATAGTGAGTTTGAGATCCTCCTAGGGTACATGGGATCCTGTCTCAAAAAGTCTATGATTATTTAATTTGCTATTAAATTATACTTAATTAAAAATAATTACATTTCACTTGTCATAGTATAAGCAAAGCTGTGTGTGTATTCATAAATGATTGCTGATTTACACAAAGCATTTGGAATATTAGTATTTTCCCTCCTTTTCAGATTCTACTTTCCTGAGAATGTAAAATGTTACCCAGAGTTCCAAACTTTCCAGAAGCGTCCTGTCTCTGCTTTATCATTCCTTAATGTCTCTCATAAATACTAAACATACATGTTGGCAATTAAAGTTATAATGGTAGGGGCTGGAGAGATGGCTCAGAGGTTAAGAGCACCGACTGCTCTTCCAGAGGTCCTGAGTTCAATTCCCAGCGACCACATGGTGGCTCACAACCATCTATAATGAGATCTGGTGCCCTCTTTTGGCATGCAAGCATACATGGAAGGAAGGAATGTTGTATACATAATAAATAAATAAATCTTTTTAAAAAGTTATAATGGTAGATATAGAACCTTCTCTACAAAGGTGGTCAGCACATTATTTTCCAAATTAACCTTTGAAACAAGTTTCTAGCAATGGTGATAGCTTAAGGTTACAGCCTTGGACTTTGCCATCAGAATCTCATCTCTCTTACCTGTGTGACTTTGGACAAGCCATTTAATCAGCCAGATGCCTGTTTTGTACAATGAGGGAAATCAAGTAGCTTTGTTTTGTTTTTAAGAGAGGTAAGGGCAACTGGGAAGCTCAGGTGGGCTGCAGGTGTCCCCAGCTTTCCGGCCTTTCTGACAGATTAGCCATTGACAGTCTGCTTCAGCACTTTGAGGCTGGGCAAACTGTAATGCTTGTCACCATTAGCATCAGCAAAACTCAAAGGCTTCACACCTGTGTTAAACCTGCTGTTTTTCATGTTTCTTTTCAGAGATTTACGAGCATCTCTTCCCTGTCATTTACAACATAAAGATGTGAGGCTGAACTCTTCACAACTGGAAGGTAATGAAAGTCATCCTAAATGTTAACACCTAACAACAGCCAGGGCAGTGGAGGCGCCTTTAATCCCAGCACTCAAGAGTCAGAGACAGGAGGATTTCTGTGAGCGTAAGGCTAGCCTGGTCTACAGAGTGAGTTCCAGGACAGAGGATCTTACTCTAATAGCTAAGACTAGCCTGCTCAATGTGTAGCCATGGCTGGTCTAGAACTCATAGCAGTCCTGCCTCAGCCTCCCAAGTGCTAGGATAGAAGGGAAGTGCCATTGCATCCAGCTAGCTCCCATAGTGATCTTTCTCTAATGCACATGTGAGATTTCAAGGAGAATCTGTATCCCTATCATTCAAGAAAGGGGAAGTAGAGGGGAGAAACAAAATTTTAGCCAGGCATGATGATGCACACCTATAACTTAGGAAGCTGGTACTTAGTTCAAAGTCAGCCTACTCTACCTACCAAGGCCCTATCTAAAAATAAAAAAATAAACTATTTGCTAGATTGAAGGATAACTTTCAAATTGACATCTTTCAAGAATTGAAACATGTAGTGGGGAGCTGTGGGCCACGTTCCCGCCTCCCTGCTCCCGGCTACCTGGCTAGCTTATGCCCCAAAATAACAACACAAATAGTATTCATTTAAACACTGCCTGGCCCATTAGTTTCAGCCTCTTACTCACATCTTGACTAACCCATATCTAATAATCTGTGTAACACCACGAGTGGTGTCTTACCGGGAAAGATTCAGCATGTCTGACCTGGTGGCTGGCTTCATGGCATCTGACCCAGAGAGGAGAGGCATGAGGATTGCCCTAGGCGCCTGCCTCACTCCCAGCATCCTGTTCTGTCTACTCCACCCACCTAAATCCTGCCCTATCAAAAAGCCAAGGCAGTTTCTTTATTAACCAATGAGAGTCCTCCATCAGAAACAGGCTTGGTCAAATATTCTTTAATTTTTTTATTTTTTGGTTTTTCAAGACAGGGTTTCTCTGTGTATTGTTCTGGCCAGCCTGGAACTCACTCTATAGACCAGGCTGGCCTTGCACTCACAGAGATCCACCTGCCTCTGTCTCCTGAATGCTGGGATCAAAGGCATGGGCCACCACCATTCAGCTATGTCAAATATTCTTATCCAGATAACTTGGAAGTATGGTAAACAGCAAATTCAAGGTCACATATTAGTCAGTTACTTGAAGAGTATAAATACGTGCCCAGACTGGCCAGTGTGGTGACAAGTGTCTGTGATCCCAGCATTAGGGAGGCCTCTAGAGGCAAGAGGACCACAAGTTTAAGGACAGCCTGGTCTACATAGTGTACAAGCCAGATTTGTTCTCAAAGGACCAAATTAAATTAAAATGAAAGTAAAATACCAGGATTTCTTTGAGGCAGAAAAAATAATGATGAAGTTTGATATACTGTCTATAGGCCATTGGTCCAAACAGCAGACAGATATTTAAGCCAGCAGTGTTCCAGGCTAAGAACATTAGACATGTCCCTGCCCCGTGACTCAAGGCGTGAGAGAAGTACAGAGTGCTACGGGAGCGTAACATTGCATCCAGATTTGGTCTTCTGAGGTGAAGAAGGGAGCCTAGAGAGCTCGGAATGACGAATAAGTTAGGAAAGGATCAGAAGGTGAGAGTGTAAGGAGCCGGCCAGCCCCCCAGGGGGCGCCAGCCACGGAGGAGCAGGAAAGTAGGGTGGACAACAAACACGGCAACACACATCACTAGAAACGGCTAACTAAGTTAAAGGAAAAATAGTTAGAAACAAGCCAAGCTAAGGCTGAGCATTCATAATTAATAAGTCCCCAGGTCATGATTTGGAGGCTGGAGGTCCAGGAAAGCCTGCTATAGCCTGTTTCAAAGGATAAGGTGGAATGTGATAGGCAGGACGCCTGGGCTCCACGCTCAGAGGTGAGCGTACCCACATACACGTGTGCATACACCACACACACTCACACACACACACAAGGAGGAGGAAGAGGAAACGGAGAGAAGAGAAGAGAGGAGAGGAGAGGAGAGGAGAGGAGAGGAGAGGAGAGGAGAGGAGAGAAGAGGAGAGGAGAAGCACCTTTGCCTACGGAAGACCTGAGTTCCATCTCCAGGTCTCACACAGTAGAAGGAAAGAACTGACTCCTGCAAGTTGTCCCCGGGGCCTCCGTGTGCATGCAATGTCACATACATACATACACACACATGCATGCACACATTCTCCCTCTCTTCCACTACTTCTTTGAGCAATTTGAGAAACAAAAGTAAACATATCGTGATATGTTTACCCAAAATCTAAAATAAACATCTATGAGTCTATACTGATAGAAATAAATAATGAAAGTAGGAATCTAGGTCAGTGGTAGAGCAGTTGCCTGGCATGTGAGAGGGCCTAGGTTCAACCCCCAGTATGATAGAAAGAGTGGAAATTTAAAAACAATTATTTAACACAAGGTAGAGACAAATGACCAAGAAATGGCAATAAAAGGGAAAATAGATTATATGTTTATATATAAATATATTTTTATATATAAATATAAGTATATATTTGTCTTGCTTTGTTTTCTTGATGTACAGGGTCTGACATAGCACAGTCTAGTCTCAAACTCACTGTGCAGTCAAGACTAGCCTTGAACACCTAATCTTCCTGCCCCTGCCCTTGAGTGTTTGGGTTATAGGCAGGCACCACTATGCCTGGCTCTGCCCTTGAGTGCTTGGGTTATAGGCAGGCACCACTATGCCTGGCTCTGCCCTTGAGTGCTTGGGTTATAGGCAGGCACCACTAGGCACTCTACATTTGTTTTTTCTACCAATTACTACTCATTCCACTTGGTTCTACCATTTCTGCTTGATGCTCACTCAAATCCCAAGAAAAGACAGCATTCTGTCTCTTTAAAAATCTATTATTCATCTTCCTTTCTTTCTCCACATGTTACAGAACACAATCTTCACCTGGCTATACAACATCTCCTTTCCTGTTAGCACACACATTTCTCCCTCCCCTTCCCAACTCCTATAGCCCGGGTTGACCTGGAACGTCACTGTGTAGCCTAAGCGGGCCTTGAATCATCAACTTCCCACCACAGCTTCCAAGTGCTGGGATTAGAGACAGAAGTTACCATACCTGACTGTGTCTCTTCTTAAATAATTGTCCTAACATATACCCATTTCCTCAGCCTTCCGAAATGCTTACAACTTCTTCACCAAGGATAAGACTGGCTGTATTGATTCACATGGATTGATGAGCACCTTAGCTAAGCTCGGGATGAGTCTAAACACATATGATATCTACAATGAATTAAAATGTGCTGATCTTGACAGTGAGTATTTTGACCTATTATTTTCCCATAATATACTTTTTGTGTATATCTGTGTTATCATTTATCCTATAAGTGCAAGGAATACCTCTTCCTTATCTACCGAAAGTATACCTTTAAACAAAGGTAAGGTTATCTTCCATGACCTGCGACTCACTTCCCGTGGTTTCAATTAACTGGGTCAACTGTAGTCCAAAAATATTAGTATTTGTCTAAACGCTTTCAAGAGAAAAAATGATAGTAATGTAACTTTTTACAATAGTATACTGTGGAGCCTAGACATGGTGGCGCACACTTTTAACCCTAGCACTCAGAAGGCAGAGACAGGATGATCCCTGTGAGTTCCAGGCCAGCCTGTTCTACATAGTGAGTCCCAGGACAGCCAGGACTACATAAAGAGACCGTCTCAAACACGCATGCACACACACACACACAGAGTATATTGTTTTAATTATTTTATTATTGCTAATTTCTAATCTATCTGATAAAGTTTATTGCAAATATGTATATGTGATAAAGCATAGGATATGCAGGGATCAGAATGGTCCACAAATCAACCAAAACAAAACCAAAAAGCTCTCTCTGTTACATCAAGACACCCTCTAAAGTGAGTCTCATAACAAGGACTTGGACTTGGTATTGAGATGGGATGGTCACTCAGTTTCCACACAGGAATTTTCTTTAAAAATTAGGGTTTTTCCTAGCTCGTACATACACCCCATTGATATATTTAAAGAGAAACACAAACTTACTGCCTATTGTCCTGCCAAAGGTTAGGATTGTAGGCATGAGCCGCCACACTCAGGTCTAACCAAGGTTTTAAGACTTGGAGGCTTTGAAATGTAACTTCTATCCCCCATGGACAAGGAACTACTACTATATTTGTATGTGTTTCTCTTTAAGGATATCAGTGGGGCACATGTATGAGCTAAAAAAAAAATTGAAAAATGCCTGTGTGGAATCTAAGAGTGACTGTCCCTTAGCCTTCTCTTTCCCAAATTGAAGTCTTTGTCATGATGCTCACTTTAGGGAATGTCTTGAAGTAACTGAGAGATGCGAAGTCATAAAATCCAAGCCCACCATTTCTATCTGTACCATAACGATATGAATCTCTCTTCTATCCTGAGAGTTCACTGACGTTTAAATGCCAGAGAAATTTTGATAGTATTTTAAAGTATACAAGTCATGGAACTTGTTTTCTTCTTTGGGACTTTTTATTGTTAGTATTTGGTTTGGTTTTTCGAAGCAGGGTCTTTATACATTCCAAGCTGACCTCTAACTTGCTATGTAGCTGAGGGTGGCTTTGAACCACTGATACTTCTGTCTCTCCCTCTCAAGTGCTACGGCCTGTGCCTGGAGTCCAGCCTAACATATTGTGTGGAAAATGTTTGCAGCGTATTGTTTTCTCTGGCCCCTCATCAGCCAGGGGCCAAGGAATCAAGGTCACCAGATATTAGAGCGATCCCTTCTTTCCACTAACTCTGCCCTGCTGTTCTAGTCCTTCACGTGCCTGCGCATCCTCTAATCGAACTTCCCATCTTTTTGTTTGTGTTTGGTTTGGTTTTCGTTTTTGCTTTTTGTTTCTTCGAGATAGGGTTTCTCTGTGTAGCCCTGACTGTCCTGGAACTTACTCTGTAGACCAGGCTGGCCTTAAACTAACAGAGATCCGCCTGCCTCTGCCTCCTGGGTGCTGGGACTAAAGGCATGCTCTGTCACTGCTTGGCAACTGTCTTAACTTTAGAGACAATGGGGTATGAGAGGGACATGTAGAGAAATTCCTCATGAAATGACACTCTCTGGCAAAGGACAACAGTAGCTAACAGCTTTAACTGGATGCTTACACCTTGCCATTGTTTCTGTTGGCTAGAGCAGACTATTGTAAATATAGATCAGGTCATAAAGACTGATGTAAATACAAGTGTTTTAAGTTCAAGACCAGCATGGGCTACATAGGGAGGCACTACTCTTTAAGGAGGAGGGAAAGGAAACCAAGGTTTACCTGAGCCTCTTTTCAGCCCTGAATATGCGATTTTAAGTGTAAAGTGGCTCGGACTACTTTAGCTTTTATACTTCACATTCAATAAATAATTAAAATACATCCCAGCTGGGTGTGGTAGCAGACACCTGTAATCTCAGCAAACTGGAGGCTGAGGCCGAAGGATTGCAAATGTGAAGCCAGTCCTAGGTAAAACAAGTGTGTGCTCTCTCTCTCTCTCGCTCTTTCTCTCTCCTTTATATACAAATTGTGCGTTTATATAAGCTTTTAGCAATATGTTCTGAGCTGAGATTCCTGTTGCAGGAGACGGTAAGATCAACTTCTCAGACTTTTTAGGGGTGCTGACAGATAAGAAACTCTTCCTCAAGGCTGTGGGTGAGTAGATGTCTCTGGGCAGCCCCACCCACTGCACAGAAAACACGACCCCTTAGGCCTCCAGTTAGGAGACATCTAGGATGCCATTCTAGGATCTAGGATCTAGGAAGAGTCTAGGATGTGATTCTTCTTTTCCCTACAAATTAATGTCAAACAGACTAATACCATTAGAATTGCAACTTACATACACCAAGCAGCTACTGGTCTCCTGCAGGAGAGACATTGCTTTTGTCTCTAATGAGAACACTAAGGAAACAGCAGGTGCAGAAAGTTTAGCCTTCCTTTTATTTTAATTTATTTTTATTTTTATGTGAGTGGGTATCTTGCCTTGTTTGTCTGTATCAGATCGCCTGGAACTAGAATTGCAGACGGTTGTTAGCAGCCAGGTGGGTGCTAGGAATCGAACCCAGGTCCTTTGGAAGAGTAGTCAGTGTTCTTAACCACTGAGCCATCTCTCCAGCCCCTTATTTTCCCTTTATAGTATTTTAGTTCTTACACAAGCACATGCACTACTTCCAAAAGCATTCCTTTTTTAAAAAAAAAATAGTAATTTTTTAGAGCTTGGGTTGCTTACTGTCTCTACACCCTGATGAAGCCTCTGCTCTCAGCAAGAGGCCGGGGTTGGGGAGCGTGTGCTCACCTGTGGCCCCCCATCTGCTCAAACTGGAAGCGGCCCTCAGTCTCTCGTGCTCTGTTTCCCAACCTAACAGCCTGCCTTGGAAAATCCAGCCACTCTTCATATCGCATGCTTAGGATTCCAGATTCCAAACCCCACAAGTAGCTTTGAAAACATACCCAAACTTAAGCCACAACCTGTCCCTAAGATAAAGAAAAATTGGTGCTCTCAAAAATGTGACAAGTGAGAGTTCCTCTGCAAACTAGAGATATTTATTAATTCCCTTTCATAGAAGAACAAGACAATTCTATTTAACATATTACACATGCAGATGTTAAAAGTACTACCGTATTTACTTAGACGTATTTACATCATTGAACTATGATTGTTCTGTCTACTCAGTAATCAAAATGACCTTTCTCTAAATAGAACATTTTTAATGTTTTGCCATATTTCTAGTCTCTGATTTAATATTGCTACAAATTCTCAGTAAATTTTTAATAGATGGTTTTCTCAGAAGACATTTTGAAATTTCTCTTTTCTGTTTCCTCTATAGTTCCCGAAAAGAAACTGTGTTTAGATTTCGCTAACAACCCCGGGATCTTATTATTTGAAATCCTATCAAAACTTGTAGAGACTTCATCCCTGCACAGAAAGGATGTAATAGAGCTAGTAAGGTAAGTGGCCACAGGACAGGTGAAGGCAGCTTACCAAGGATTCGTCACCAGCGTCCTACTCCACAGAGCTCAATCTGAAACTGAAGAAAGGGTCTGGGCAAAAGGCTAATGTCACAACACTCTCTCCTGGTTCTAAAATCATAAGACTGCGCTTACACTATCCTGAAGCTCCCCGTGGGCACAAAACATCCGAAAGTCAGCTTCAGCCGCCCAAGACACAAGACAGAGCTGCTGGTACACAAGCAGGCCTTTGTCTTTCCTGCTCCTTCCTCTCCTCGCCTACAAAGTGCGGGGGCTAACAACACCCGCCGAAGGGCACCTGTGGGACGCAGAGTGGCACAGGCGCAGTGCTCAGTGCGTCATCCAGCACAGCGTTGCTCCTTACACTGCAGAACAAGTAGAATAAAGAGGACATGCATATTACTTAATAGAGTCCTCACTAAAAGATGCACACAATCACCCGCATTTTGCAAACAAAAAATCCGGAAAGCAGATCAAATGCTTGTCCGAGAGTGGTGTGCTGATGTTAGCACAGTGACGTGTAACTCATGGCCTCCTGCACTGTGTCTCACTCCTACTAAGTGGACAGGACACCTTCGCTTCACTGCTGTTGTTATTGAAAGTGAATTGTGGTTTTTGTTTATTTGGTTATCTTTTGAGGTTGCTCTTTACCTGCTGAAAAATTTCCAAATTCTGGGAAATAGAGACCCAAGATCCAGGAAGCTGTTAAGACCCTTCCTAGATACAGTGGGGGGGGGGGGTAATCTCCAGGGCATGAAAATACAAGATGATTAGGCAAGGTGTCTTTAGCCCAGCACACAGGAGGCAAAGGCAGGTAGATCTCAGAGTTCAAAACTAGCCTGGTCTATATAGCAAGTTCCAGGCCGACACAGTGAGACCCTGTCTCCAAAATAAATAAATAAACATATCAAAAAAGAAGTATAAGACAAAGGAAAATTATAAAGAAAAACAAAAACAAAAGAATCAAGCTATGAAGAAAGTCCTATTATAATAGTGGCAGACTTCTCTCCAGAAATCTTACAAGCCAAGAGAGAATGGAATGATTTGTTCAAAACGTTGAAAGAAAATACTCAGTAATCAGGAATTCTACACCTAGCAAAGCTGCCCTTCAGAAATTAAACAGAAAGAAAGGCTTCCCAAGACAAACACTGCAAAAATGCATTGCCACCCAGCCTGGCAACTGTGTCCAATCCCTGGGACCCACATGGTAGAAGGAAATAGCTCCTGCAAGTTGACCTCTGACCTACACACATAAGAACACTAGAGTACATGAATACACATGTATACAAATGCATGCACACACACACATTAAATTAATAAATGTGCTGGGTAGTGGTGGTACACACCTTTAATCCCAGCACTTGGAAGGTAGAGGCCAGCAGATCTCTTAAGTTCGAGGCCAGCCTAATCTATAGAGTGTTCCAGGACAGCCAGTACTGTTACACAGAGAAACCCTGTCTCGAAAAACAAAAAATTAACAAATGTAGCAATGTCAAAAATTATGAAAAGAGACCAAGATGGTCCTTGTAGAAATGATGAAGGAGTCAGTTTAGCCAAAGGAAATAACAGCTGAGGCTGAAGCTCGTCGTATAGAGTACTTGGCTGGCATGTGGAAGGTCACAAGTTCAGTCCCCGCATTGGAAAGCTGGTCATTAACATTCTAAAAAAAACTTATAAGAATAGAGATAGCTGTGAAGCTGAGAAGTAGAATGCTAACCTAACGTGCACAGCGACCTGGGTTTGATCCCAGACCATAGGCAGGCATAGTGCTCATGCTGTGATCCCATCACACTGGAATCTGAAGCAGAAGGGACACCACGAGTTCAATGCCAGCCTGGGCTACAAAGTGAGATCCTGCCTCAAAAAAGAAGAAAACTGCATTTCAAAACCCAATACAGAGCTGGAGAGATGGCTCAGAGGTTAAGAGCACTGGCTGCCCTTCCAGAGGTCCTGAGTTCAGTTCCCAGCAACCACAACTATCTATGATGAGATCTGGTGCCCTCTTCTTGCCTGCAGGCATATGTACAGGCAGAACACTGTATTCATAATAAGTAAATAAATCTTTAAAAAATAAAACCTAACACAAAGTACTACAGTATATGGCACCTTCTTCAGTGGTGTGGCTACTAGGAAGGAGCCCATGCTCTTGTAAATAATCCTCCACCCAGGACCTGGTAAGCAGCCCCAAAATACACGTTGAGTTTTCAAGCCAGAAAGGAAGAAGGTAAGAATGAGGGGAGGGAAGAGAGGAGAGAGACAAATGAGAATACAAAGGAAGATGGAGAGGAAGGGAAAGAGTGGGGAGAGAGCAAGAATGAGAATACAAAGCATGACAAGATACGGGAGTGGAAACAGAAAGAGTAGCTGGGGGGCAGGAGAGGATAATGAGTGTAAGAGAAGTATGTATGATGTACAAAAATGCCATAATGAAACCATTACTATTATGTATGATTAACATGTGCTAATAAGCCTTAAATAGATTTAAAATAAATATTAATCAACATCTGTAACTTGTAGTTTGATTTTTTTTGTCCTAACAATTCTTTATTCCATTTCTGAATTACCTGTGTTTTCTCTTTAAGCTATTTCCGAAAAAAATTCCAGGAAAGCCACTCGGAAATGCCATGGAGTCCGTATGGGAGAAGGGGCTTTAGGCCAGATATATGCACTCCTCCGCGCTCAAGTACTGCTGCCTTTGCCAATTCTGCCAAGATCTCGATAATGAAAGAAAAGGATTTGTATAAGTTTCTTGAAGCACTCAAGCGTAAGAGCCATTTTCCCTCTCCACTGTGATAGATCGACTTCCAGGCAGCTGGTCAGAAATGGACACCAGAGACCAAGAACAGGGCCCGGGGCTCTTGGAGTAGCTGCTCTCTGTCACACAGACTTGGAAGCAGAAGTCCTGAGCCCTCAGACACCTGAGTGAAGTCTGCAGGATGGGTGTGCGGTGGGAACATGAGACTCAGGCAGAGGAGCCAGGGCCACAAGGGGAGCAGACGGAAGTGCACTGGGCTCTGCATGCTTGTCATTCCGGGAACTTTTTACATCATGTATAATGCCATTTTTGGTTTTGTCTTTTTAGGGTGTGATCTCCCTACAGGTAGCCCGTACTCAAAAATACCTGTCTTTCCGTTGTTCCCTGATGTGGACGGGGTGGTGATGGGAAAGCCATTCAGAGACATACAGAAGCTAGAGATGCTAAGGAAAAAGGAACCTCTGAGTTTCTTCGAGGACTATTTTTTCCATAAAAGAGACTGGAAAGCACAGGTGGGTTTAATCTGTCATACTAGCTAATTTAAACACTCCATCTCTAAGAACCTAACTCAAGGCTAAAAGCATGTTTTCTTTACAGATAATGTGCAGTGCCTTGGAAGGTTGTAGCTATTGTTTTGAAATGTTTGTTTGGTTTTGGGTTGGGATTTTTAGAGACAAGGTCCATTGTACCCTGACTGACTCAAATTTCTATGAAACCAACAGTAAATTATCTATTGAATGTATACTTTTTTTTTTTTTTTTGGTTTTTCGAGACAGGGTTTCTCTGCAGCTTTAGAGCCTGTCCTGGAGCTAGCTCTTGTAGACCAGGCTGGCCTCGAACTCACAAAGATAAGCCTGCCTCTGCCTCCTGAGTGCTATAATTAAAGGTCATACTCATTTCTTAATACTACTCTTACAAAGGACCTGACTTTGGTTCCCAGCTCCTACATACATCAAGTGACTTATAGCTGTAATTCCAGCTCCAGAGAATCTGCTGCCTCTGAACTCCACAGACATCTGCACTCAGTGTACATAACCACACACACACAATTAAACTAATTTTAAAACTATATCTTAATAACATACCAACCAATACTCTGTCCCCCTCCCTAATTTTTCCATAACATATATTGGTATCTATTTTTATACTTCAGGTATCATAATTACATTTATTATATATAAAGAAAGATATATTACATTATCATTTATACATATGACATCATATGTACATTTATAAATATGATAATGTACCATATTTAATGTTGATCTATATTAATATATAATGTATATATAGCTGTGGAGATTGCTCAGTGAGCCAAGTGCCGCACAAGCATGAGGACCTGAGTCCAGATCCCGACACCCGTATGAAAGCTGTCCTGGGGCACATTCCTATAATCACGTGCTGAGACAAGCAGACCCTGGAACCAGCCTATCTAGCTGAAAACTCTAGTGAGAGAGCCTGTTTTAAAACAGTGATATTCAAAAATGTCCTCAAAAGCAAGCAAAATGCCCATACTTCAAAAAGCAAGACAACCAGACAGATCTTTACAAGATCAAGACCAATCTGGTCTACCTAGTGAGACCCTCTCTTTTTTTTTTTAAAAAAAAAAAAAAAAAGCAAGAGAGAGAACTTGCCATAACACCAAGCTTATAAAATGATAGAGAAACAGGAAGGTCACATGGAGGTACTTAGACCTGACGGCTAGGGACAGGGTTTAGCCTGACAATTCAGGATGAGATGTGGATGCCTAGAACTAAATCTAAAATAATAAGATTTAGATTTAATTTTAAATTTAAAACCTCTGTAAAAAATCAGAATCTGTGAGAGGACAGGTACTGATGGTACAAGGCCCAAGTTCACCTGCTGGGAGCCCTCAGTGGAGAAGAAGTTCTCCCTTGGGAATGTGAAACCTGAGATTTGAGAAAACCTGGATACACAGCTGGGACTCACAGTTCCTATACTGGATACAATCTCCAAACTGTGCACTTACACTAAAAATCAGTTTCAAGCTTAGAAAAGTCTACAAGACACAAATATAAACATATCCAAATCCTGAGCCACTCATTTCACACCATAAAAACAAAACCCTTTTGAGAGCTGGCAAGACAGCCTCTCAAACTTGCACAAGCTTGCCATCCTGAGCTTGGTTCCTAGAACCTATGTAAAAATGGAGAGAACTAACAATATAGAGTCCTCTGCCTCTGCTTGAGTGCCATGCACAGACACACAGACATACAAATGTTGGTGGAAGTTTCTGTCCTGTCCACAGCTCCTGAGTAACCAATACAGAGACTTAATATTAATTACAAATGCTCAGTCTATAGCTCAGGCTTATTAATAACTGGCTCTTACAATTTAATCCATTTCTATTCATCTATGTACTGCCCTGAGGCTCGTGGCTTTTACCTCTATCCCATTTTGTGTGTCTGACTTGTTCTTCCTCAGACTCTGCTCTTCCTCATCCTGTCATTCTTATTTAGCTTTTTCTCCTAACTTTATCCTGTTCAACTTGTTTATTAAACCAATCATAGTGACATATATTCACACAGTGTACAGAAGGATTAGTCCACAACATACAGACATCACACAATCAGTCAATTAATATTAATTAATACAGAGAGATCCCAGAACAGACTATATAAAGAATACAAGGAGACTTTTGGCCTGTATTCAGAAAAGACTCACACAGGAAAAAAAAAAAGGATGGGTTGAAAGATGGAGGGGAAATAAGGGATGGAGAAATCTCAAAATGGGGGGAAAGAGTTAAGAAAATTCATACTAGATAGCTTTAGAGAGGCCAGATCAGTAGCTGACAAAGTTTGGAGTCTGACTTTTCAGCAACCACTTGGAATGGGTTTGTTTGTTTGTTTGTTTGTTTGTTGTGTTTTTAATTTTTTTTACTTTATTATTTTTTAAAAAGAAAACAAACTATCTTTTTTCATTTTACACACCAATCCCAGTTCCCACTCCCTCCCATCCTCCCATTTCCTCTACCTACCTCTCATGCCCCCCCCCCCAGCATCCACTCTATAGAGAGGGTAAGACACATTGCTTTGGGGAAGGTCCAATACCCTTCCTACTATATTCAGACTGAGCATGGTATCCATCCAAAGAGAATAGGTTCCCAAAAAGCCAGTACAAGCAGTAGAGATAAATCCTGGTGTCACTGCCAGTGGCCTCACAATCCGCCCCAGCCACACAACTATCACCCATTCAGAGGAACTAGCTTGGACTTACGCTGTTTCCTTCCCTGTCCGACTGGAGTTGGTCAGCTCCCATTATCTCAGGTAAACTGTTTCAGTGGGTGAACCCATCATGGTCTTGACCTCTTTGCTCATGTTCTCACTACTCCACTCTTCAACTGGACTTTGGGAGCTCAGTCCAGTGCTCCGATGAAGGTCTCTGCCTCTTTCCATCAGTTGCTGGGTGAAGGTTCTATGGTAACATTTAAGATATTCATCAGTCTGACTACAGGGCAAGGCCAGTTCAGGCCCCCTGGCCTCTATTGCTTAGGGTCTTAACTGGGGTCATCCTTGTGGATTCCTGGGAATTTCTCTAGTGCCAGGTTTCTTGCTAGCCCCATAATGGCTCCCTCAATCGAAATATCTCTTTCCTTGTTCTCATCTCTGGTTTTCCTCCATCTCAACTATCCTGTTTCTTCAAGTTCTCCTCCCCCTCCTCTTCTCCCCTCATCTTCCCCTTCCACCCTCCCTACTCCCCCCACCCCCATGCTCCCAATTTTGTCAGGTGATCTTGTCTATTTCCCCTTTCCAGCTGGATCTATGTATGTTTTTCTTAGGGTTCACCTTGTTACTTAGCTTCTCTAGGATCATCTATAAGGTTCAATATCCTTTACTTTACAACTAGTATCCACTTATGAGTGAGTATATACCATGTTCATTTTTCTGGGTCTGGGTTACCCCACTCAGGATTGTTTTTTTTTTTTTCTGATTCCATCCATTTGCATGCAAATTTCAAGATGTCATTGTTTTTTACCACTGAGTAGTACTCCATTGTCTAAATGTGCCACATTTTCTTTATCCATTCTTCGGTTGACCAGCATCTAGGTTGTTTCCAGGCCCTGGCTATTACAAACAATGCTTAATGCTGCTATGAACATAGTTGAACAAATGTCCTTGTAGTATTATTGAGCATCTTTTGGATATATGCCCGAGTGGTATTGCTGGGTCCTGAGCTAGGTTGATTCCCAATTTTCTGAGAAACCGCCATATTGATTTCCAAAATAGTTTTACAAGTTTGCATTCCCACTAGCAATACATTAGTGTTCCCTTTACCCAACATCCTCTCTACCATAAGCTGTTATCAGTGTTTTTTAACTTGGCCATTCTGACAGGTGTAAGATGCTGTCTCAGAGTTGTTTTGATTTGCATTTCTCTGATGGCTAAGGATGTTGAACATTACCTTAAGTGTCTTTTGGCCATTTGAGAGTCTTCTGTTGAGAATTCTCTGTTTAGTTCCATTTTTAATTGGGTTATTTGGAATTTTGATGTCTAATTTCTTGAGTTCTTTATATATTTGGGTATATATTTTTTCTATTGTGGGGTTGGTGAAGATCTTTTCCCATTCAGTAGGCTGCCTTTTTGTCTTATTAACTATGTCCTTTGCTTTACAGAAGCTTCTCAGTTTCAAGAGGTCCCATTTATTTATTTATTGCTCTCAGCATCTGTGCTACTGGGGTTATATTTAGGAAGTGGTCTCCTGTGCCAGTGCATTGAAGGCTACTTTCCACTTTCTCTTCTATCAGGTTCAGTGTGGTTGGATTTATATTGAAGTCTTTAATCCTTTTGGACTTGAATTTTGTGCATGGAGATAGATAGTTGAAGATGCTTTCTTTTTGTCCGTTATATAATTTTAGCTTCTTTGTCAAAATCAGGTGTTTATAGGTGCGTGGATTAATATTTGAGTTTTTGATTCAATTCCATTGGTCAACCTCTCTGTTTTTATGCCAATACCAAACTGTTTTATTTATTATTATTATTGTTATTATATTTTATTTTTTTAAATATTTTATGGTTTATTTAACTTTATTTTATGTGCATTGGTGTGAAGGTGTCAGATCTCCTGCAACTGGATCTTCAGACAGTTGTGAGCTACCATGTGGGTGCTGGGAATTGAACGCTGGTCCTCTGGAAGAGCAGTCAGTGCTCTTAACCACTGGGCCATCTCTCCAGCCCTATTTTATTTTATTTTATTACTTTAAAAAATACCAATCCAAATTCCCACTCCCTCCACATACCTTCCCCCTACCCCCTCCAATTCTAAGAGGGGGCAAGGACCCTGCCCTGTGGAAAGTCCAAGGCCCTCCCTACTACATCTATGCTGAGCAAGATATACTGCAGCTCTATAATAGAATTTCATGTCAGGGATGGTGATGCCTCTGGAAGTTCCTTTATTGTGCTGGATTGTTTTGGCTATCCTAGGTTTTTTTGTTTTTCCATATAAAGTTGATTATTCTTCTTTCAAAGGTCTATAAAGAATTGTGTTGGGATTTTGATGGGTATTGCATTGAATCTATAGATTTCTTTTGGCAGGATTGATTGCCATTTTTATTATGTTGATCCTACCTCTCCAAGAGCATAGGGGATCTTTCCATTTTCTGGTATTTTCTTCAATTTCTTTCTCCAGGGCTTAATGTTCTTGTTGAATAGGTCTTTCACTTCTTTGGTTAGTGTTACCCCAAGATATTTTATGTTATTTGTGGCTAATGTAAAGGGTGATGTTTCTCTGATTTCTTTCTCAACTTCTTTATCATTTGTATATAGGAGGGCTACTGATTTTTTTTTTAGTTGATCTTGTATCCTGCCACATCACTGAAGGTATTTTCCACTGTAGGCGTTCCCTAGTAGAGTTTTGGGGTTACTTATGTAAACTATCATATCATCTGCAAATAACAAAAGTGCCACTTGGAGTGTTAACAGTGAAGAAAGAGCCGAAGAGACAGAATGCCAAGTAGCAGTGAGGGTCTGGAGATCACGCAATAAGCATGCCCAAGCAAGCAGTATGTTTACCAGACTTCCGCAAGCATTGTTCAACAGCCCAGCAACCGGAGGAACAAATGCTGCTTCCTTCAGGAAGTCTGGAAACAAGAAAGGTTACACTCTTTGGAGGGCACCTTACCCGAATAGCTTGGGGATTCTAGGTCAGGATGGAGTTGGCTTCTCTCCACCCCCTCATCCACTCCTCCCCTCAGTGTTTGTTTTATAAGCAGATTTCTTTGTTATTATTACAGTGGATTTGCCAAATGCCTGTTGACACATGCACCATGCTAGGTTCTCCAGTGCAGCCAACAGTTGAGCGACAACCTTACAAATCATACACAAATCCTCTTGTAACAAATTTCTGACCCAGTGGTGGTGGCGCACGCCTTTAATCCCAGCTCTGGAGAGGCAGAGGCAGACGGATCTCTATGAGTTCCAGCCCTGTCTGGTCTACAGAGCAAGTTCCAGGACAGCCAGCGTGGTTACACAGAGAAACTCTGTCTTGAGAAACTAGAAAAAAAAATCTGGTTTTGTTTTTGTGAAACACTCACACTGTAGCCCAGGCTAGCCCGGAACTCTTTTCAATTTTCTTGCTTTCTTGCTGTACTTTCCCAAGGACTGGCATTACAAGTATGAACCATTATGCCCAACTTCATACTAATACTTTCCCCCTAATTATTATGTCCTTTTATAATTAATGTCTAAAGTTAGTATACCAAGTAATGGGTTTCACTATGACATTTTTAACATTTATGTCTTTGTTATCGAATTCAAGCTAAAATGTTTCACTGATCTTTCTTGCACGTATAAAGGCCGCAGCTGTGAAGCCTGTCAGGTCCGCCTCAGGCTACTCAGATGACATCCTAGCCATCGACCACCTCTTCAAGAAGAAGCAGCACTGGACCGTGTCCGATGCAGTGGCCCTCAAACAGCATGTGAGTATCAGGTGCCTTCCCAGACTGTGCTGTCAAAGGTGTTTCCTGCTGGGAAGACTTGGCCTCTAGAAATAAACGAAAATCTCCCCTTTGTGGTGAGACAAGACGAGCTGCGCCACTCCCGGAACTCCTGGGAGCTAGCGTTCTGTTCTTTGAGGGTTTCAGGAAAGAGGAGAGGAGAAGACACAGAATACAAGGGCTGAAGGTGTGATTTCTGTAAGGGAATGGAAGCATCGAGAGCATGCTGATTAGTGTCCAGTGCAGAAGCAGGGATGGTGTGGAGTAAATACATCTGTTCTTCTCTGTGGAGTTGTTAGCTGCTAACCAGGTGGAAGGGTGTGTTCTGGAGCCTCCGCCTATGCCTTAATGTGTGTGCAAGCGTATGAGCACGCATGTGCCGGAGATCAGCCTCAGCTGTTCTATTCCTTGGGTATCTTTTGCTTTTTCTTCTTCTTTTGACAACAATTGTCATGCTCCCAGTGCCCCTCCACCCAGGTTTCCACCCACACAGTGTATCTTCTCGCAGCGCCCACTCGTACACTCATTCATCCCTGTGCATCCGTGAGTTCTGAGATTCGGAGACACCACAGAGAGAAAAAGCACAGTTCCTACTCTGAGAAAGCTGGGGTGAGGTTAAGGTCGCAGAGAAGGAGGGTTCCATAGCAGTGCGCTGGGATGTGTGGAACCTCAGAACACAAAGCCGTGACCAGCTGACTCCTGTCTCGCCACTAATACATCAACACACAAACAAATGGAGGCTGCCTGTGGCCAGAGACCTCCAGCACCAACACCAGCTGCTCCATAGGCCAAGAAGCTTGAAAAGATGATGAGTTTAGCCTCCCTATAATTCAGTCATAAGAGAACAGCAAGGACCTCTGTGTCAGAGGAAGGAAGCTAGGGTGACCATGTGGGCTGTTTCAATCTACCTTCTTTGTTCAGCAGTAGCCTCCTATGCACTAATAACTAATTTGCCCCAGCCTAGACTTCTTTCTTGTATACTGACCTTACCTCATTCACCATCTGACAACCCTCCCCTGCCCCCATATGCTAGGTCTCATAACACACGCTCAACATGCCCCATGCTCACTCATATCTCCTTCATCAGCCTGGCTCTCCCCTGAGGATGCTGTATCTCAGCTGTTGATGCCACCATTTCCTCAGTCATTGAAGTCAGAAGCCAAGGGGGCACCCTTAACATTGCTTTGTTTGTTTGCTTTGGTTTTTTCTTACTCCTTACCTCCACCAGTCACCAAATACAGTCCAACTCACTCTGGGGTGCTTTCCAAGTCTGTTCCCCTCTCTCTCTCTCTCTCTCTCTCTCTCTCTCTCTCTCTCTCTCTCTGTCTCTCTCTCTCTCTCTCTCTCTCTCTCTCTCTCTCTCTCTCTCTCTCTCTCTCTCTCTCTCTCTCTCTCTTCCTGTTCTCTCAGCCTGAGTTGAGTCCTTCCGTAAGACTTGCCTGGACAACAGGCTAACCTGGAATCCTCAGTTCTGCAGCTTTCCCTGCCCTCAACCACTTTCCACACAGCTACTAACGATCGAACATGAAGAAGCAAACACACCGTCATCCTGCTGAGAGGTGAATGCTTGAGCTGAAGGTGGACCTCAGTGGTAGCCCCTGCCTAGCACGGACAAAGCCCTAGGCTTCACTCCCAATTCTGGGAGCTAGGAAGGATGCATGCAGGACATTCTTCCGGGTAGTATCCCGGGGAAGAAAACAAGAGAATTACAATGGAAGAGCAGCCTGTGCTATATAGGAAGTCCCAGGCCAGCCTGGCCTACTGAGACCTCTCCTTCAGTAATGGCAGAGTCTTCTGTTTACACAACTGAGGGGCTCATCCCACTTCCCTCAGAAATGGCCCCCACCCCATGAAGGGCTCTGCTCCATCCTCTAACCATCTCTGCTCTGACATTCACCCCAACACTCTGTCAACACCACGATGTCCAGCTCTCCTACCAAGTCCAGGGTGCTTATTGTCTTCAAGCATTTGTTGATGTGGCCTCTTCATCCTGGGACTTCTTCCCATCACCTCTCGATGCCTCAATCTTAAAATCCTTAAGGATTTGCTCAGCTCAGCATCTTCTCCCAGCTGACTCTCCCTGTCTTAGGCTGAATCTGGTACTTATGTCACCTAAGTTAACCCCATGCTTCTCTTCTGAGAACTCACTGTGTAGACCAGGCTGGCATCAAATTCAGAGATCCTCCTGCCTCTGCCTCCTGAGCGCTGGGATTAAAAGTGTGTGCAACCACCTCCTGGCTTTCAAGTGACACATTTTGATTCCCACCAACTCCTAGCTCCTGGGTCCCATGCTGCCCCATCTGTAGTCTCTGATTTTTACATGTGTAATTCTCAAGCCACCAATAAATATGGTTTTTAAATCAAACATAGTTAAAGTAACTCCACTCAGTTAATGTCCGCCCTCTCGATGCAGGTAAAGAGAGCCACAGATGCCTATAACTTAGGAATTGCCCTCGAGCACCGGAAAGAAATGCTGAATCTTTGGAGAAAGATCCGAGGGGATTTGATTGGGATTGAGACCAACAATGAGTCCTTCTACAACACCTTCTCCACGTACACATGGTCCTGGAACGTCTGCCAGGAGCTGCTTACCGCTAAGGACTTGCGGCTGCACGACAGCTACCTGAACAGAAACTCCTCCAGCAGTTCTGGGTTGTCTTCCCCATCAGACCTCAGCGAGTATGACCTGGAGACAGGACGGAAAAGGAAACGGAAAGGTTTCAGAGGGTTTCGGCAATGAAATGTCTACATTTTCTAAACAACGCTTAGAAAACTGCTTTCCATACTTATCAAAATTATGGTTTCTTGCTTTTATCGACTACATGCTTAGCAGGTGGAAATTTTGACATCTTTTGGATTCCGGCCAGTAAAAACCTTTAAATCATAGGATGGCTTCTCTCCCCATGGTTTCTCTGCCCCAAATCTTTGCTACTTAAAAGTATTACTCTATTATTAGGGCCAGTTTGCCCTCGGCTACTCCCACTGGGCTCAAAACAGCCAAGACAGCATCAGGAAGGGGGAAAGTGGCCTGGGTTCCTAAGGGCCCTCCATGCAATAAGCATCTGAGTTTGGGCTGACTGTAAAGGAGATGGGGTTTCTGAATGTTTGTGAAAGACTCCAGATTCAGAGGACCGCAACTGTGGGGTATAGAACCAGCACACCCTCTGCCCCCAACAAAAGAACCCCCGTGACATTTAGGAATTCCTAAGGCACACCATTCACTTGGATTGCTCCTGCAAATAACTGAGCTCATACATTACATTAAAGATGCACATAGCTGGGCAGTGGTGGCACACGCCTTTAATCCTAGCACTCGGGAGGCAGGGGCAGTTGGATCTCTGAGTTCGAGGCCAGCCTGATCTACAGAGTGAGTTCCAGGACAGTCAAGGCTACAGAGAGAAACCCTGTCTCAAGAAAAAAAAGCAAACACATAACTATAGTTCAAATTTGTGGTGGTATCATGATATTTTGTATTGTGCATGTGTGTGAGCTGTACATGCACATGTGTGAGTTGACCAGGTAGTGTTAACCATGCTGGTGTGTGCAGAGGGGGGTGTCAAGGCATCTTCTGAAATCACTTCTCCATCTTTTTCTGAGTCAGGGTCTCTCACTGAACCTGGAGCTCAACATCTCTGCTAGACTCCAGAATCTACCTGTCACTATCTCTACCTCCATGCTAAAAGCCACCACACTCAAATGTCTGCGTGATGCCAAGGGTTGGAAGTCAGGTCCTCGTGCTTACACAGCAAACATTTTACCTGCTGAGTCATCTCTTCATGCTGGGGTGTCATGACTTTTGTTGTAATAAAACTTAACTGTATAGAACTTATTTAAAATTTATTTAAAAATATTTAAGTGGGAAAGCTGGAGAAATGGCTCAATGGTTAACAGCACTAGATGTTCTTCAGAGGACCTGGGTTCAATTCCCAGCACCCACATGGCAGCTCACAACTGTCTTTAACTCCCAAGATCTGACACTCTCATATAGACATACGTGCAGGCAAAACACCAATGCACATAAAATAAAAATTAAAAAATTATTAAAAATATTTCTGTATCATTATTCTTCTTAGTTTCATTTTTGTAGTTCTTCCAGCATTCTGTGGGTTTTGACAGTTTATCCAAGGGAGGCACATAACTTTGGGATTCTGCAAACACTGAATCTACATTAACCTTTTGATTTATTATCAGGATGGCAAAAATGTTTTATTTGCTCTGCAGATTCTCCCTCCCCTCTGGGGTGAGAGCTACCCTCAGGCTTGATAAATAGGCAATGACAGCCTTGGATTTCTTGATCCCCTTGTCTTCAATTCCTGAGTGCCCGGAGTGTGGAGATCACAAGCGTACTCCACCATGCCCGGTTTATGTGGCATTGGGTATCAAAACCAGGGTGCCATGCACGCTGAGCAAGCACTCTGCCAACTGAGTGCCATCTGAAATCTTGCTCATTCATATTGATCCTCTTTCCCTCCCCCTGCCCCCTGTCCCTCTGTAGCCCTGGCTGACCTGGAACTCTCTTGATCACACTAGTGAAGAATTTGCAGCAGTCCTCATGTGTCTGACCCCCAAGAACTTGTGGCACCTTCATTAACTATGACTGTGGAGCCTACTGACTTGTCAGGGTCTGTGCTGGCCACTAGGTTCCCTCAGTCACTGCTCTCAAGCCCCCTTTTTTCTCCTTTCCATTTAACTCTGAAACTCTTTCCCCTTGGCAGTTTGGAATAAACCTTTCCCTTTTCACCCATGACACAGCTCCTTTGGTTTCTTTACTGGGCCCATTTTCATTCATAGTGTACTGTAAAAGGATCGGTAAGGTCACCAGGCTCTCTATGGACTGTATCTATGATTAAAAGTTTCATTTTGACACTAGAAGAGATTCAAATAAAAAAGGGGGGTTTAAGACTGGGTTTCTCTGTGTAACCCAGGCTGTTCTGGAACTTGCTCTATAAAACAGGCTGGTCTTAAACTCAGAGATCTGCCTGCCTCTGCCTCCCAAGATCTGGAATTAAAGGTGTACGCACCACCGCCTGGCCAAAATCATTATTTTTAAATTAAACCTAACAGGGATGTAACATAAAATCCTAGTCTTATGAAAACTACTAACTTACTGTGAATTGTTAAGACTAATTAAGAAATACAAACTAATGGTTAATCACCTTATAAATGATCAAATTCTTCAATGTCTTCAGAACTACACTTGTAGTCATGATGAGTATTAAGGGGATTACAAAATAAGCCTTACCTAGTCCCCTGTATATGTTTTCAAATTGAGCCTAAAACAAGTAAGTAGAAACAAGCAAAGTTGATCTATTTAGATATACCTAATAGAGTTCCTCAAATACTTCAGAGATCTGAGGAATATGGCATTTAAAATGTTTAAGCTTCCCATAATAGACTGCCCCCTCCTAGTGGAAACCTTTAAGGTATTCAAAAAGATAGCTACGGTACAAGAATCTTCCACATGGATTGTGGTAATGCTAACCACTGGTCAAAACTACCCCATGCCTTGCCTGCTGCCAGGGCTCTGCTTGTGGATACTTTTGGGTTGATTTCCTACTTTAACTGGTCAAAGTAAGGTCAGTCCTCCAAGTTATGCTGTTGCTGGGTCCTAACAGCTTCCTTGAGGCAGGGGGTGAGAAGGCACGGCATCAGTGACACAGATATCAGAAGTCAGGTGAAAGGGAAACACCATGCTCGTTTATTCAGCAATGGAAGGAACCTTATATACCCTCCAAGCACCCAGGTGTTCCAATCTGTTGACATGGAGTGGTAACCCACCCCTCATTGGCTAGGCATGATCGGGACCTCTAACAGCACCAGGCAGGCTCCAGGTTGGCTCATCTCTTGGCCTGGTAGGCCTTAACTTCCTACATTACTCCACTACAAGAAAAATCTCAGACCTGGGTCTAGCAGCCAAAGGCCTATGCTGCTCTGTATGACAGCTAAAGATCTACAACTACTGTCCCCAGTGAAACTATGGAGATCACCAGAGCCTCGGGTAACCTGTCTAAGCAATGGGTCTCTGTCTGATCATTTAGACTATATCACTAATAGGTTTTCTGCACTGCCCCCCATAATAAATTTCTCCGCTGACTCAGTAAGCCAGCTAAGGCAAATTGAAAGAGTATAGCAGCAGGTATATTGAGGACAAAGCAGCTTCCAGGTGGAGTCACTGAGATGGAAGCCAGAGAAGTCACATGCCTGAGCTAAATCAGAGAGTTTTATGGATTGTAGGGGAGTGGTGATGACCTGTCTGCTGCAAGCTGGGTTTGTGCCCAAGTGTGATCAAAAGCTGGGGGATTATGTGGGGACTTGGGCAGCTGCTGGAATCAAAGGAAAAAACTTCAGTGGCTGCCACGAATGTGGAACTGGGTTTTTGGCATCTTTCCTTTGTTCAGAGACTCTCTGAGTGGGTGGGGTTTGGAGAGAGAGAGAGAGAGAGAGAGAGAGAGAGAGAGAGAGAGAGAGAGAGAGAGGAATAGGGCATCCCATGCAGGGGAGAGTCGGAGGCTCCAACCAAACAATTTCCAGTTATTATCTATCCTTCTCAGTTCTCTAAGGATATTGGTTGACTGTGGCTTTAACTACAACCTGAGTTCAACCCCCAGAATCCATATGGTAGGACAAAACCAACTCCTGCAAGTGGTCTTCTGGCCTCCTGAATGCCCAGTAAGTAAATTAAAAGTAATTATGTAAATAAACACAATTTAAAATTAAAAATAAATTTAGCTATTCTTTATAGTTATAATTTTGGGGAAGACATCAATAAGGAACCATATTTTCTAACCAAAGGGTAAGATTAGTAGCTTTGAGAAAATATTTTTATATAACTGTGTGTCTAGGAATATAGAATGTGGATGCCAAGTTAGAAGCTAGTGGTACAGTCCTGTAATCCCCACACTTTGGAAGTGGAGACAAAAAGATAGAGTTCAGGATCATGCTGCAATGTGACAAATCCAGGACTAGCCTAGGCTACATAAGGTCCTGTCTGCAAAGACAGCACCCAGAATATTACAATTACTGCAATGTTTCTTTGGATCAGTGAGATAACAAGACCCTTTTAAATACCTCCGATGGGAAGTGTAAACTGCACAGGAATCCCATCTCCAGGTTACAGTGTTGCACCCTACTGATGGCAGCACCAGCTGACACCCCTTTGCTGTGATACATGCAGGGACAGACATCTCATTCACTCACCAGCTTGCTGAGTTGCATGCTGTCCTACGATCTAGATCTGTAGCAGATAGAATTCCTGAATTCCTCTCTTCAGCCCAGACAGGAAAATGATCAAAGGTATCCAAGTCTAGCCTGATGAATCAGTGAATTTATTGGAGCTACTTACAGGAGTGTGAGAGAGGAATTGCAGACACATGCCGACTAAGCAATTGCATCCCTGAAAAGCCCACCCAGCATGGGTAAGGACTCACAAAAGCTACATCCTAGAGCTCCCGGCCCAACTTTTAGACAGCCTTACCAGAGATGACTCCTCTCTCTCAGGGGCTGTTTGGAGCTCTAACCCACGAGAAGTGGTGTGTGCGTTTTCTGTTTCCTAAGCTTCCTATGTCTTAGCAGCTTCCTTCCTCCCTCCAGGAAGGAAACTTCCACTTCAGAGAAAATAATTACATCAATGTCATTTCCAGATATTAATCCTAAAGAAATAATCATGAATATACAAAATTAAATTACAAAGATTTTATTATGTTGAATTAGGGTCTCATTGTGTTGCCCAGGCTAGCCTTTCATTCCAGGTTCAAGCAATCATCCTACTTTGGCTTCCTAAGTAGATGTACTAATTGTACCATAGCCAGACTTTTTTGCTTGTTTTTTGGTTTTTGAGACAAGGATTCTCTGAGTGTAGTCATGGCTGTACTGGAACTCACTTTGTAAACCAGGCTGGCCTTAAACTCCTGGTTTTTATTGATAAAATTAATTAGATTTTGCTTCAGGCTGGCCTTGAACTCACAGATCTGTAGTGGCACTTCATTTGTATTTTAATAAATAAAATTTGCCTGATGACCAGAGAGTAAAACAGCCCCAATGGTCAGCCTTACAGACCAGGCAGTGGTAACACACACCTTTAATTCCAGTAGCCACACTACTTGCCATAGAAACTAGGTAGTGCATGCCTTTAATCCCAGTGGTTCGTGCCTTTAATCCCAGCCCTAGAAAGGATTATAGAATGGGAGGAGATAGCTCTCAGACACAGTCTCATTCTGAGATTCCTGGAGGCAGGATCACCATTTCAGACTGAGGCAGAGGTAAGAGCCAATGGCTGCCTATTTTGCTTCTCTGACCTTCAGGTTGAACCCCAATTTCTCTCTGGCTTTTTATTACTTGTGCTTCACAGATCTACCTGCCTCTGCCTCCCAAGAATAGGGATTAAAGGCCACCACATGTGCCATCACGCCCGGCTATATTTATTTTTTAATAAGGAAAAATGAAGATGAATCTAGGAATGGTAACACATGCCCAACACATAGGAGGCAGATGATAGGAATCTCAACTCTGTGGTGGGGGAGTAGGAGGAGAGGCAGAAGGGGGAACTGTGGTTGGTATGTGAAATGAATAAAATATTTAAAATTAAAAAAAAATCTCAAGTCTCAGGCCACACAGTGTAGTAAGGAGGCCACTTGTTTGTCCTGGCCACCCAGAACCAAAATAATCACACAGAAACCATATTAACTAAATCACTACTTAGCCCATTAGCTCTAGCTTCTTATTGGCTGACTCTTACACATTAATTTAACCCATTTCTATTAATCTGTGTATTGCCACGTGGCTATGGCTTACTGGCTAAAGGCTCCGGTGGGGCTACATGGCTTCTCTGTGACTCCGCCTCCTTTTTCCCAGCATTCAGCTTAGTTTTCTCTGCCTGCTCTTCCAGAGGTCTTGAGTTCAATTCCCAGCAACCACGTGGTGGCTCACAACCACCTGTAATGAGATCTGGTGCCATCTTCTGGTCTGCAGGAACACATGCAGGCAGAACGCTGTATACATAATAAATATAAATCTTGCCAAAACAAACAAACAGGGCTAGGGCATTAGCTCAGTGGAAAACACTTGCTAGCATACAAGAAACTTTTTTTAAAAAGGCAGTTATGGTGGCACACACCTTTAATCTCAGCACTCAGGAGGCTGGCAGCAGAGGCTGGTGGATTTCTGTGAGTTCAAAGCCAGCCTGGTCTAACAAACGCGTGGTTTTCTGGTCTTCTCTGTCTCCTCTCTGGGGGCTGGAATGTCACCTAGGAGTGCTGATATCCATTAAACCTGGGCTTTTTCTAATTTGCTTTGATTTGGTCTGATTCAGATTATTGCGTCAGCAGAGAGGTTTATCGGGGTGCAGAAACTTTTCACATAGTAACACTCTGTCTCAAAAAAAAAAAAACGAAACTAGAAAAAATGAAAAAAAAAACAGGAAAAACAAAAAGTTGTTAAATCTTCAGCAGCTCAAAGGCTATTGATGGTCTGTGGGACACCAGGACCATTTCCTGGAAGCTCTTATTCCACAGGCCATGCCCCAGTGGCCCAGAATTCACACTGCCTGAAGCTGGGGGCAGAGGAAGCATGGAATGATTGACTGCCCTGTCCAGAGTAACTCAGGGCAGTCTCCTTTAGCCCTCCATCTTTACAAGCATTGGATGCATCCACTGAGTAAGAGTATTCTTTGCTCTCCACTCAGAAGAGTTGGTGAGATGGCTCAGTGGGTAAAGGTACTTCCACCAAGCCTGACAAGGTTAATCCCCTGAACTCACATGGTGGTAGAACAACCCCAGCTAGCTCTTCTCTTCTCTCTCTCTCTCTCTCTCTCTTTCTCTCTCTCTCTCTCTCTCTCTCTCTCTCTCTCTCTCTCTCTCTCTCTCTCTCTCTCTCTCTCCTCTATCCCTTTCTCTCTCACACGCACTAAATAAATATAATATGAAGTACATGTTCTTGGCTGTCTTTTTCATTCTCATGTCTTTGTCTTCATGAGGGGAGGGCTTGGAGCTTGTTCCCATGTCTGTGATGGGAAGATGCAGTCTAGAAACCACTGTGGAATACCAGTGGGCTATGTCTACACTTCACTGACTACAATCTCCTTCCTTGAAGTCTTCCTAACCAAGCATACTTGTCATACTTTATGTTGACAGCATACTTTCTAGTAAATCCTTTTAAGAGTCAGTTTGCTCCTGTGTGTATGTACGACATGAATGGAAATAAGGCTACCTAGGAAAACAAAGGAGACCAATGGGAGTGACGAGGACCAAGAAAAGGGAGGGGGGAAGGATATGGGGGAATATGTCCGATCTACAACACATAATTATTCCAAACTTTAAGATAAATTACTTATAAGAACCAGTTTCCTTGCATATAGTGGTTCACTCCTGTAGTCGTAGCACTTGAGAAACTAAAGTAAGATCATCATGACTTAAAGACCAGCCTGGGCTACAAAGTAAATTCTAGATTATCCTGGGGTAGAAAAAAAAAGTTGTAGCTTGGTACAGTAGCACAAGCCTTTAATCCCAGCACTGGGGAGGCAGAGGCAGGAAGACCTGAGCTCGAAGTCAGCCTGGTCCACAGAGTTTCAAGAAAAACAAAAACAAAAAACAAAATAAAACAAAAAACAAAAAAAATCAAATTGTAGTAATTTAGGAATAAAAATTATAGAGGCTGGAGAGATGGCTCAGCGGTTACGGCCACTTGCTGCTCTTCCAGAGGACCTAGGTTATGATTCCCAGCACCCACATGGTGGCTCACAAGCATCTGTAATTCAGTTCCAGGGAATGCAGTGCCACCTTCTGGCCTCCATGGGCACTGCATGCACGTAGCCCACATTGCACTGCATGCGTGTGGTGCAGACATACATGCAGGCAAAACACCCACACACATAAGTGAAGGGAGAAAAAATTTAAATAGAAAATATAAAGCTGAAAATGCACATTTATTGACTATATGCCATGATCTATCATTGTATAAAAACTATTGATACGTATAATATGTAAATGTACATTATACATTAAAACAGACTATTATATACATATATATTGTATATATATATATACATACATACAAACTATGTGTATGCATGAATTACGATCTTTATTGTACCAGTTAAACCTGCCGATTCTAAAAGGTGTGGCCGTGTCATTTTGCTCGGAAGCTTCATGCTCTCGGAACCCACTGTGCACGCACGCGCTGCCGCCCGGCCGACGGAGGCCTCGCTGGCTGTCAGCACCGGCGGTCTGGTACCGTCTCTTCAGTCAAGGCTCTCCTGGAGGGAAACGGGGGACCTGCTGGGGCTGGAGCCCAGCCTGAACCGGGCTCAAGGAGACGGCTTCTCACTTGCTCCCGGTCCTGCAGGCCCATCACCGCCTCCACGGAGTGATGACTCCTGAGAACTCCACAACTCGGCTCGCCGGCGCCCCAGCTCCGCAGCGAGCATCACGGCAAATGACACTACACGACCCGATCCGCCCCCCCCCCCCTTTTCCCGCGCAGACACCGGTGCTTCCGGAAGGGGCGTGGCCCACAGGAAGTACTGGAGTTTTGGAAAACAGATGCTTCCGTCTCCGGTGTCATGGCGGCCTCCTGCCCTGAAGGCGTGCCGGAGACCCAGGACGGGAAAAGACGGCAGTTCGGGAACCGGTTCCTGAGCGATCCGGCGCGCGTCTTCCACTACAATGCATGGTAACTGCCTTGTCCTCGGAGGCCCGGCCCTCGTCACCCCGAAGGGTTTCGAGAAAGCCCAGCCCGCCGGCCCCTTACCCGCGGCGACAGCCGAGGTGCCCGCCTCCCGGGGACAGCCACTCACTCTGCCCGCAGCCGGCACACGAGGACCCTAAGCTGCCCGTTTGGTTTTCACAGGGACAATGTGGAGTGGTCAGAGGAGCAGGCGGCGGCGGCGGAGAGGAAAGTGCAGGAGAACAGCTCCCAGCGGGTGTGCCCGGAGAAGCAAGGTGCGCTCGGTTCTTCCCTAGTTTGTATCCACAGCCGGCAGTGCAGGGCGCGTCTCCAGGAGAAGACAAAAGAACTGCAGCAACCAGGATCCTTTGATATTGGCATAGAACGGGACCGGGAAGGGACGAGCTAGGAGACAAAGGGGCTGCCTTCTAACAAAGCCTTGGTGAACGTAGTTTTCTACGTCTTTGCAGATTGTTTTTTGAGGTGAACCTTTCTTGTTTTATTTTCTAGTGGCCACCGCCTTAGATCATGTTGGCTAGTGTCATGTTGCTGTGGCGGGCCTGTGACAGCCATGCAGTCGTTCGTTCAGTTTAGTGTAGCGTCTGCAATTCACGCTTTGCTGGAGAGCTTCTGTCAGAGCTAGGCTGGTGTGGTCAGATCGCAAATACTGTGGGAGGAGAGGATTATTGGATGATGTATATGTTCCCGAAGTGACACGTTTGGAAATGTAAGACTTCTACCAAAGAAAGATGGGGGTAGCAGGGTGGAAATGAGTGGTCAAGAAGAGGCCCTTCCTGAAGACAAGAATAATTGCATTATAAAATATCTCTAAAACTAAAGCTGGTCGACCCTATTTCTAAGAGGCATTTAAAAGTCAAACTAGAAGTGTAAGGTAAAAGGCACTGAAGGAGTTTCTGTATAGGAGTAAGGTCCTGGTACAGACCAGGCGGGTACCTCCTAGGATGTAGAAGTGGCTGATGTCTCCTAGGATGTAGAAGTGGCGAGGTCGAAGAAGGAAGACCAGTGGGGTAAAGATCAACCTTGCTACTTCCAATCTGATCTGGGCTACGTGAGTCCTTGCCTCAGAACTAAATATGTTTGTATGTATTCTGGTTGCAAAATGGGCATCCTGCATTGTTTGACAAAGTCTAGATAAAGCAACATAGCGTTGAGAGGGATTTTGAAAATCATGTAGCCCAATATCCTCTTTTTACAGTTAAAGAACCGGTTAGCCAAGTGCAGTGATGCATCCCTATAGGCTCAGCTGCGTGGGAGGCTGAGGCAGAAGGATCACTGAATTGGAGGCCATCCTGGGCAACATAGGGTGATCTTGTCTTCAAAAAAAATTAATCTTGGACCACAGGGCATTAAGTGCTTTGCCTTGAGGTAAGCAGTGAGGCAGAATCCCATTTCTCAGATTTTAATTCTTTCATTAATTCAGGTCAGGTTTTTCATGTTGGCAAAAAGCAGAATATACCCACACTTGCTGGTCTCTCCTCCAGCTCATCGAAACTCTGACGTCAGGAAGGGAGTTTCGCACTGCCTAGTTTCCTTTTAGCCGTACTTTAGTATTTACTAATAATCTTGATTTGTGCCTGGCCTCCACATTCTAAAGAAGCAAGAACATACCTTCTGAAGAGCTGCATGGATGGCAGTCATTGAATCTATACAAACGTCAAAGAACCTGAGACATTTAGCTTGTAAATTATTAAAGATATACCACAGATACCAAAGGATCTGTCTGTCCCTGACAAGGAGAACCTTGCAACTAAGAGTAATTATATTTTTATGTAGTATGTGTGCTTAATTTTACAATTTTCCTATAGTTAAGGGCCATCGAAAGATGTAGAAGGAAAATGACTGGTAGCTAAACTCCCTGTGTGGTGGTTCTGGCAGAAGCTGGGGGGCTCTGGGGATGATATGCAGTTGACATTAATGTATGATAGCTAAGTAGCAAGATGATACCCGAGAAGGCATTCGGTTCTAAGACTGACTCTTAAAGGATATTTTTAGGACAAAGTGACATTTGGTGAAGCAGGACAATTGACATTAGATGTAAATAAAATATTTGACGCTGATTCTTAAAATTCTTTCTTAAATAATATTTACAGTTGATTATGAAGTCAATGCCCATAAATACTGGAATGACTTCTACAAAATTCATGAAAATGGATTTTTCAAGGATCGACACTGGCTTTTTACCGAATTCCCTGAACTGGCACCCAGTCACAATCCCCTGACAGACTTACCCCTGGACAGCCAGAAGAGTGAGGTCTCTAAAGACAGAAGCGGTGAGGATAGACCTGGCTTAACAACAGAGCCCCACGGGTGTTCTTGGACCAGCCATGGATGTGACACTCAGGGGCCTCCTGTGGAAGATACTGTGACTCGGGAGCTCAGTCACCTAGAAATCTGTGCTGATGAATTTCCTGGATCCTCGGCCACCTACCGAATCCTTGAGGTAACTTTTATTTTCCTAATTATGGAATTACTAAAGATGCCCATTTAAATGCAAGGTAAGAGTAGAAAGGCCAGAGTGTCCTGTCTGATGACACTAGATTTGATCCTCAAAACAGCCTGGATCATCTCCATGTTCCTTCTCTTTCTTTCTACTTTTTTTTTTTTTTTTTAAACTGGGAAATTGTCTAGGCGGCTACTATAAGGGAAATTCACAAATAGGGTCTACCAACTTCACTGGAAGCTGATTTTACAGCTGGTAAAATTTGGAATTAAGTTTAATGCCATGGGGCTTGAAGGGGTGGCAATGCTGGCAATTGAACCCAAGTTCTGAAACAGATTAGATAAGCCCTTTACCCCTTAGCTAATCCTATTACCGCCTGTGAGATATTCCATCAACCCATGTCCCATCTAGAGGATTGGGAGCCTCTTGTGTATAGTAATAAGAAGCAGGCAGGCCTGCTTTTTGTCCCGCCCAGCTCCTGCATGGCTAGCTTTACACCCGAAATAACAACACACAAATTGTATTCATTTAAACACTGCTTGGCCCATTAGCTCTAGCCTCTTACTGGCTAATTCTCACATCTTGATTAACCCATTTCTAATAATGTATGTAGCACCACAAGGTGGTAGCTTACAGGGAAAGATTCAGCATGTCTGACCTGGCGGCTGGCTTCATGGCATCTGACCCAGAGAGGAGAGTCATGGCGATTGCCTCACTTCCCTCTTCCTCCCAGCATTCTGTTCTGTCTACTCCACCCACCTAAGGGCTGGCCTATCAGATGGCCAGGGCAGTTTCTTTATTAACCAATGAAACCAACACAAAACAGAAGACCCTCCCACATCACTTGTGTATAAGGAACTTTGAGGTGGTATATGTAAAATGGCTAAGTATGTCTGCCGCATAGCCCTCGGTAAATGTTTACAGGTTTTTTTTTAAGATTTATTTATTAATTATGTATCCAGTATTCTCAGTATTCTGTTTGCATGTATGCCTGCAAACCAGAAGAGGGCACCAGACGTTATTACAGATGGTTGTGAGCCACCATGTGGTTGCTGGGAATTGAACTCAGGACCTTTGGAAGAGCAAGCAGTGCTCTTAACCACTGAGCCATCTCTCCAGCCCCCAAATGTTTACAGTTTTTATTGCTGCGGAAAGAGCTATATTTAGCCCGGTGTTACTATGCAAATATTTCATCCCAGCCTATTGTAGTGACAAGGAGGGCCATGTGCTCACAGAGGAGCACTAGAGGAGCCTGGAATGTTGGCATTCAGGGTTGTTCCTTCAAGGGAAGGGACACAATGCCTGTTACCTGCCCAGAAGGTTGGGAGCAGAAGTGGTTAATAGATTGGCGACCACACCAGATCCTCCCCCTGACCCTGATCGTGAGCTTGTTTTTCTCAGTCTGTAGAATTTATCTTTATAGAAGTTGTCACATATATTTTACAAAGAGTTGCAGGGTACTCATGTTGGATCTTTATTTAGTTTACTTTGTTCCTCAGAGAGATTCATGTATTCATTATTGTGCATGTGGGGCTGTCACCAGAAAAGTTTCCACCAAATTGCGCTATGCTTAAATATGCCTAAAACAAACCACTTGGGGTTAGACCCCAAAGTGTGAGGCAGCACCGGCTATTGAGTTGTGCTGCACTGAGCAGCCTTCTTGCCCGCAGATTGTCTCTGCTGGCCATGGAGGTCACAGACCCTTCAGTCTACCTTTCTAATAATGGTAAAGGAAGTTCATAGGAAGTTGTCTGCTGGTACTCAGAAAGTAAAACTAGCCTCTGCCAGTGAGAGCCCGGGCTCTTGGCTTTTGCTAACCTCTTTAGTTATAGTCCATGAGGATAAGGAAATGTCATGGGTCCTATTTAGTTCTGGTCACTAGACTTCTCCTAGTACAGTTCTTAAAAGCTGGGTGTGATGCCTGTGTCCCAGTACTTGGGAGGCTGAGGCAGAAAAACCGTAAGGTATAGACCAGTCTGGACTCTGTTTAAAAAAGAAGGTGGAAAGGGGGGTTAATTAACAACTTTTGGGACTAATGATTTCACTTCTGTCTGCAGGTTGGTTGTGGTGTAGGAAACACAGTCTTTCCAATTCTACAGACTAACAAGTAAGTATGCTGTCAGGTTTACAGGACGGCAATGAGGAAAACTGAGAGTTTGCTCCTAGAAGCATGAGTTGTTTGGGGTGTAGATGGCTTTGTCACCCTCTTAGGGTGGCTTTAGTTTAGCATTAGTGAAATTAGACTTAACATTAGATGTTCTGTGAGCTGTGAGGAGTGGTCGTTAGGTTGTCACTTCCTGCCCGAGGTCAAGGTGGGATGGCTGGCCTACGTGAAGTTATCTGATTCTGTACCCTCGCACACACAGCACTGTGACACCAGGAATGTGGGGTTTCTCCAAACTAACAAGACCTGCACCTGAAATCGAGGTGTCCTGTGGTTCAATTCCAATACTGTCACCCACTCTGGGGTTAACATCAAATCCCATAGGTTAAAGGCTCAGTCTTAAAGACTATTCCCCCACTTCAGATTCTAGCTGCTAACACAGGCTCACACTTCCAGTATGCTGTGAGCCAGGACAGTCCACAGTGCTCTCCTAGGTTTGGCTGGCTTTACTCTTCATTATCAGGGGTATTGAAAGGGTACAGGGAACAGCCAGATGAAGAGACATACAGGGTGAGGAATAAATCCTTTGGAACTCTCTAATCATGGCATCTGTAAGTGCTGGCCCTCCTGAGGCTACATAGGCCCTAGACACTTCTGCCATTCAGGAAGTCCCTGGTGTTTAGGAGCCTTGCCTGTAAAGTGTGTGTGTGTGTGTGTGTGTGTGTGTGTGTGTGTGTGTGTGTGGTGTTTCTTACCACATTTCAAGGTGCCCTGTTTGCCACTTAAGCCGTGGCCTGGCGGGGCCTCTGGTCCTATGGAGGTTTAAATTAAGTCTCTGTCATTCTACTTATCAGTAAGATTTGGGAGTCAGAGGCTGGGGTGAAAACCTGCTAGCTCAGAGAGATTGAGTAGCTCAGAGAGATTGAGAGAGATTGAGTAGAAGAGACTCACTGGTTATACAAACCACACTTGGGGGAGACTCATGCTCAGCAATACAGAATTAAAACAATATAAATTCAATGGTGCTTTTGGAGTGTTTTGTCTCATAGTGCTTTGTCTGGGCATTCTTTTTAATCTTGTAGGTCTTTTGCTTGTATAATATGTCTCCTAGTGCTGTATTTTAATGGAATTTCTGTGTATACAATGTATACAAATTTCTCTCTACATCTCTATGTGTTTCTTGTGCTTTCTTTTTGATGCTTTTGGTTTTTTTTCTTTTGCTTGCTTGTTTTGTCTTGTTGTTTGTGGTGGTAATGTATGTGTTTTCTAATGAGAGAGAGAAAGAAAGGGTGGGTGTTTAGGTGTGTAGAGAGGTGGTGAGGATCTGAGAGTTATGGTATGGGAAACTGTGATTAGAATATGTTGTAAGAAAAATGTCTATAAAGAAAAAAATAAAAATAAATAAAAATAAAAAATTAAAAAAAAAAAAAGACAGGATTCTTCTCTCATTCCAGAACCCAAAAGAGAAGTTCAGACTCTAGTCCTGCCCTTTCCTTCCTGTGTGTCTTCTCTGTCCAAATTGTTGGCTTCTCTGTGACCAATTCTGGGCCACTTAAATGCTGGCTCTGCTCCCTGATTCAAAGTTTAGCTTTATTGACAAGTCTCGGAAGTGTCAGTATAGTCAAAATATCACACAGTGCAGATGCTCTAAAGAACCCACTGTTTCTCAAAAGTTTCATCTAGATGGTTTTGCCAGTTTAGTTCACAATATTTAATTGCAGCAGAGACAAGCAGATCTCTGAGCCAACCTGGTCTACCTAGTAAGTTCCAGACCAGGAGGATGGCCCGGGAGTGCTTGCTGCCAAGCCTAACAACATGGGTTCAATTCCCAGAGCACAGTGGAAGGAGAGAACTGACCCCTAAGTTATCGCCTGACCTCCGTGCATACAGACACACGCATAACTAGATGTAATTTCTTATGCCGTTTTATTGGCCTGTGGATTTCACACAATTGATGGAGTGCTTGCCTAGCATTTAGGAAGCTCTGGGTTCATAAACTGAACAGGGTGGCACACACCTGTAACCCCAGTACTCAAGAGGCTGAAGTGGGAGGATCATTAAGTTCAAGGTCATCCTTGGCTGCACAACAAGTTCAAGGCCAATCGGGGATGCGAGACCCTGTCTCAGAAACAAAAGACCCAAGATTATTGTCAGAAGCTAACAAAGAATATGCAAGTCTTGGGGCTTTGAGTATAGGAAGAGATTGTCTTGTTCTTGTCTTGTCTCATTCACATTCTCAGTAATTCAAACGAGAGTGTGTCTTAACCTCTCCAGAATTATGTGGGTGCTGGGGTCTGAGCCCTGATCTTCATGAAGGTGCAGCAAGCACCTCTAACCACGGTGGCTGTGCCATTTAACTAAGATTACTGGAACCCACTTGTTGATGTGATATTTGCTTAGAGGTGACAAGATTTCTTACTTTCTTACTGATGGTTTGATAAACTTGGTATTAACCATATCCACGTGACCTAAAAAAGGACAAGGGTCACAAAATTTTAGCCAGAATGCGGGATGTTGTGACTGATAGGTACAGTTGATTTGGATGAGTGATATCCTTTGTCATTTGACTTTGCTACTCTACATAGAGAACAGACATAATGCAGTTTGTGTCCTAATTGTTGTGTTGGTTTTTTTCTGCCCATTTCAGCAACCCAAACCTCTTTGTTTACTGTTGTGATTTTTCTGCCACTGCTATTGAACTGGTCAAGGTAAGTAGGTGACTCCTGCATTGAGCGCCACTGACTGAAGGGAAAGGGGTCTCTTAAAACTCAGAGCATTAACTCGGTGACTGTGGCCTGAAAGTGTAGAAAGTTCGTGAAGCACCTAGACCAGAGAGTTAGGGAAGAATGCCTAATCTCACTTAGCTAGAACTTGAGCACCTAGAGCTCTGCAGACTTTTAAAATTGTGTATATATAAATTATGTGTGTGGGTATGTATGTATGAATGTGTGCTTAGGAGTGTCAGCAGGATCGGAGGCGTTGGAGTCTCTGGAGCTGGAGATACAGGCAGGTGTGAGCTCCCTGGTGTGAGTGCTGGGAATCAGACTCAGGTCCTCTGCAGTAGCAGTAAGCTGTGCTCTTAGCTGGACCATCTCTCCAGCCCTGTCACCAAACATTTTTGTCCTTTCTTTTTGAGACAGGGTCTCACGTACCTCATGATGACCTTGAACTTGCTGTGTAAACCTTGATCCTTCTGCCTCCACCTCCCAAGTGCTAGAATTGCAGGCACGCACCCTGACTAATTCTGACTCTCACACTCTGGGTGCCCCTGGAGAACCTCGCCATGGTGACTAGGAGTAAATTCCTTTTCTGGGAGCAACAGTAGTGGCATCTAAAGCAAGGTCTCTCTGTGCTGTGTTCACATTTCTGACCCATTTGTCTCTCCACCCCTGCAGACAAATTCAGAATATGATCCTTCTCGATGTTTTGCCTTTGTTCATGATCTGTGCGATGAGGATCAGAGTTACCCAGTGCCCGAGGACAGTCTTGATGTCATTGTCCTTATATTTGTCCTCTCGGCAATTGTTCCAGACAAGTAAGTGTTAGGTCCCTTAGCCTAAAAAGCTTTAATGAAGACCTTAAACTCCGATTATAGCCTAAATAAAAATGGTATCTTGTTTCTGATAGACATAAGGACCATGTAACTGTACTGTTGACCCACCTGTTTCAGCCTTTAACGCTCTGCCTGCTGGCTGCGGGCTGCCTGCTGCTCACCATTGAGCTAAGTCTGTGAGCAGTGTGTGGACAGATTCCCACTTCGTCCACTTCACACGTGCTGCTCCGCTGTTGAAATAACACAAAGTTGTGAAATTTACACAGCTAGACTGCTGTGTTCTCTGGTGCTTGCTTTTTTTGTTTTTGATTTTTGTCTTTTGCTTTTTTGAGACGGTTTCTCTTTGTAGTCCCGGCTGTCCTGGACTTGCTCTGTAGACCAGGCTGGACTCAAACTCCCAGAGATCCTGCCTCTGCCTCCCAAGTACTGGGATTAAAATCATGGGCCACCACTGTCCAGCTTTGGCGCTTACATTTTTAGGAAAGCTGAAATACAGCTTTCCATAAAGTAAACTGGAAAGATAAGATACCCTTTAAAGAGTCTGGCGAGGCGGCTCAGTGGTTAAGAGCACTGGCTGCTCTGCCGACAACTCGGGTTTCTTTCCTACACCCACACGGTGATTCGCAGCCATCCAGAACTCCAGGTCCAATGATACAGCATCTACTTGTGACTTCCATGGTGTAGTGATGGGCTGTGGGCAGGCCTGCTTTTCATCCTGCCCAGCTCCCAGCCACCGGCTGGCTTATGCTCCGAAAAAACAACACACAAACTGTATTCATTTAAACACTGCCTGACCCATTAGTTTCAGCCTCTTACTCACATCTTGACTAACCCATATCTAATAATCTGTGTAACACCGTGAGTGGTGTCTTACCGGGAAAGATTCAGCATGTCTGACCTGGTGGCTGGCTTCATCGCATCTGTCTCCCTGAGGAGAGGCATGGTGGTCTGCCCCAGAGAGGCAAGGCATGGCGATTTATCTCACTTAGGAGAGGTGTGGCATCTGACTGAGCCATCTACCTCACTTCCTTCTTCCTATTCTGTCTACTCCACCCACCTAAGGGCTGGCCAAGGCAGTTAGTTTATTAGCCAATGAGAATCCTCCATCACCATGGACACTGTATATAGAAGGTGTATATGCGTGTAAATATCTGTGTACATAAAAGAATGAATTTTTGTTTTTTTGAAAATACTACTTTTAAACTTCATGTAGTATCAGTAAGATGGTTCAGCAGGTAAAGAAACTTGCCACCAGCATGAGTTCAGTCCCCAGGGCTCAGTGGAAGGAGAGAACTGACTATCCCACATTCTTCTCTGATTTCTACATGTGATGTGTGCTTGTGCACACACGTGCTGGGTGGGCAACAGTAAATAAATGTAATACATCTTTGTAAATTCATGTGCAGGTACCTGGCGGTACCGTTCAGTACAAAGCACGTGTTAACATGGGTCCTGAGGGTGTGTGCTCAGTGGTAGAGTCTGTTCTTTCCATTCACAGAGCCTGGGTTCAGATCCCAAACCAAGAAAACAAAAGAACGGAGCATAGTAGCCTGTGCCTGTGGTCTGGGTGATGATACAGAGGCTGAGGCAGGAGTTAACCCTGGAGTTCAGGGGCTACCTGGGCAACATAGCAAGAGCCAAGTCTAAAACCCAAACCCTGTGCATCAGGCAGTCAGTGGCCCTCTGAAACTGTCCGCGGGAGGAGGTGGAGTCGGTTATGAAGGTGATGGCTAGGATGGTGGCACCGTTAACTGACAGCAGAGAAGCTTTGACGTTGCCTGAGCTAGCCCAGTTTTCCTCTAGGTTAGCAGTAAAGCTCTCTGCCTCACAGGAGCAGGATGAGGCTTTGAAATGTTTCATATAGTGTGTGTGCTTCAGTTGCTGCAAATGCTTAATCCTGTACCAGACTTCTGGAAATGCCAGGTGAGCTTTCCACATATTTATATATATATAAAAAAAAAAAAAGGCCCAGCTATGATGGTGCACACCCTTAATCCCAGCTCTTATGAGGCAGGGGCAGGCTGATCTCTGTGAGTTAGAAACCAGCCTATTGTATAGCGTGAGTTCCAGGACAGCCAGGGCTACCCAGAGAAAACATGTCTTCAAAAACAAGATCTCCTGAATAAATTGGGAGCATGGGGACCTTGGGAGAAGGTTGAAGGGGAGATGGGAGCGGCAGGGAGGGGAGCAGAGAAAAATATAGAGCTCAATAAAAATAATAAAAAATAAAGAAAAGAAGCTTATTTTGGCTTCTGTTTTGGAGGTTGGTGGACTTTCAGGCCCTCAGCAAGGTGGCACAACATCACCAATGAAAAATCTCTCATCCCATGGTCGGGGTAAGAAGAGAGGAGGAGGAAGGGGACAGAACCCCACGGTCCTTCCAGAGCACCCACACATGCTTCCTGAGTATCTGCCACCTAGCAGTTCAGAGAAGAGGCCATGCTTTTAGTGTGGGGGCCCCTGAGGAGAAGCACAGTAACAAATGAGAAGCCCTCCCACAGCGCTCATTTGCCGGCTGCTTACAGCACCGTGGCAGTTGGAAGGCTTTCTGTGTGTATAGTTTTTAGGACATTTTCTAAAGCAGGTCTTACTAAGTGGCCTGAGCTGTCCTCTGACTCGGTCCTCCTGCCTCAGCCTCCCAAGAGCATGCAGCATCACACCAGCAACTTTAAACTCTAAAGGGGAGTTTTTCATTTAACAGGAAGAGGTGGTGGTTGATAAGAGTTTGAGACAGATGAGTCATGGGTATTCCCTATGCGATATGGTCAGGCTCCCAGAGAGCTGCAAGAGCACGTGGGGTGGGGGTGAGGGGATCACAGGGCCAGGAGGAAGTAAGCCTGTTTAGTAGTGACACATAGGGACTGGCTTTTTGTTGCCAGAGTTAGGAAGTGTGTTGGTTTGGGGTTTGTGCTATAGGAGGGTGACCTTCTCCCTAGGGAACTTACACTTCACTCCCTGCCACCCTGCAGGATGCAGAAGGCTATCAGTAGGCTCAGCCGGCTCTTGAAGCCTGGAGGGGTGATGCTTCTTCGAGACTATGGCCGCTACGACATGGCTCAGCTTCGATTTAAAAAAGGTACGTGGGGATCCGGAGAGCTGGATCAGGGGTTGAGAGCACTGGCTGTTCTTTGAGAAAGCCCAGCTTCAATTTCTAGCACCCCATGGCGTGTCTCAACTAACTCCAGTTCCAAGGGATCTGAGGCTTTCTTCTGTCTTCAGCAGACACCAGGCATGCATGTGATGCAGAGACATGCGTGTAAGCAAAATACACAAAAGTAATTTTTCTTTAAATATAGAAGAATGCTGGGCAGTGATGACAAATGCCTTTAATCTCTCTCAACACTCAGGAGACAGGGGCAGGTGGATCTCTGTGAGTTCGAGGCCAGGCTAGTCTACAAAGCAAGTTCCAGGACAGCCAGAGCTGTTACACAGAGAAATCCTGTCTCCAAAGACCAACCAGTATATACACATATGACTAGGTATGGTGGCCAAGCACTCAGGAGGTATTGGCAGGAAGATCTTCTGAGTTCAAGTCCAGCCTGGTGGTTTATCTAGTAAGTTTCAAGTCAGCCAGGACTACCATACTCCTTTCAAAAGAGTATAAGTGAGTGTATATAAAGATAATTTGGGGTTGTTGGAGTCCAATCACCGAGGAGGAGTCGCCCCAAGAGACCATCTCTCACACCACAGCTGATGTAAATTCAGCATTAGAGGCCAGAAAGACCCTGAATAGCTGGTATAGGCTACTTTTAAAGGAAAAAGCCACAGAAGCAAGGGGGTTTCTGGGAGTTGTTCTTTGACTATTATGATTGGCTTATTCAAAAGGGCTATTACCAATAATTGGCTGGAGAGTGGTTGCCAGGTAAGAGGAAACATCTGAGGGTCATTTTGACTCCTTTCCCAGGGGCTGAGTCAAATCAAGTCTCTGGGAGGCCTCCCACCTGGCACATACATCAGGAACTTAATCAACATCTTAAAGGTTATCTTGCCCCAAATTCTGGAGAACATTCACAAAGACTCAGGGAAATGGAAAGTTCCTAACATCTCAGTACGTGCATGTGCAGCTGTTAGGTCCTTAGTTCCCAAGTGGGAGGAGCACTAAGGCACAGAGGCTGAGAGGGTTCAGAAATGGCTTCAGAATTGTCTTAAGTTTTACAGGGCTAAGGCTGTAATTTGGTTGGGTGCTGTCTTAGTTAGGGTCTCCATTGCTGCGGCTAAGTTGGGAAAGAAGGAGTTTATCTGTCTTACACTTCAGCATTGCTGTTCATCATGGCAGTCAAGGCAGGAACCTGGAGGCTGGAGCTGATGTAGAGGCCATGGAGAGGTGCTGCTTTCTCCTGCTGGCTTGTTCAGTCTGCTTTCTAATAGAACCCAGGACCACAAGTCCAGGGACGGCCCCACCCACAATGGGCTGGCCCCTCCCCCATCAATCACTAATTAAGAAGATCCCTGAAATCAAAGGTGTGTACCATCACAGCCTGATCTTGAGGGTTTTCTCTGTTGACATTCCTTCCTGTCAGATGTGTATAGCTTGTGTCAAATTGACATAAAACTAGACAGCCCAGTGCCTACTTAGATACATAAAGCCCTGGTTTTGATCCCTCGAATGACATTAAACCAGGTGTGTATACACTTGTCATCCCAGGACTTAGGTGGTAGAGGAAGGAGGGTCAGTAGTTCAAGGTCATTCTCAGCTACAGGACCCTGTCTCAAATAAAAAGTTTATTTTTCCAAAGATATTTTTGCCACTTACGTGAAAACTGGGTTTGCCAGTCAAACTAGACATACTACAGAAAGGTGGGTGTTTTGTTTGTTTGTTTGAAGAGGTGTATGTTTTTTGGTTGGTTGGTTGATTTTTCAAGACAGGGTTTCTCTATGTGCGTAGACCTTACTGGCCTTGAACTCACAGGGATCCACCTACCTCTGCCTCCCGAGTGCTGGGGTTAAAGAGGCTGCATCACCACACCTGGCAGAAGGGTGGTGGTTTTGTTTGTTTCACAAAATAACCAGGGTGGTGGTCCAAGCTCTTAATCAGCAGGCGGATCTCTGTGGGGTCAAGGTCAGCCTGGTCTACAGCACTAGTTCCAGGACAACCAGGGCTACACAAAGAAAGACTGTCTCAGAGGGGGCGGGGGGCGGGAGGGAGGGAAAGAGAGAGGGGGGGGGGGGGGGGGGAGGGAGGAGGAGGAGAGGAGATTGGTTTAATCTAGAAATTATGGCCGGGCGGTGGTGGCACACGCCTTTAATCCCAGCACTCAGGAGGCAGAGGCAGGAGGATCTCTGAGTTCGAGGCCAGCCTGGTCTACAAGAGCTAGTTCCAGGACAGGCTCCAAAGCCACAGAGAAACCCTGTCTCGAAAAATAAAAAAAAAAAAATAATTATGGTCTTTTAAACCATAACAGCCACTTTAGAAAAGTTAATATTTGAAGTACTTGATTACATAAATCATTTTAAATGTGGAACAGGTGGGAAGGTTTGTATGCGCTTGTAATCTCAGTATTTGGGAGGCAGAAGTACAGGGATCAGAAGTTCCAGGCCCTCAGCTACACACTGAGTTCCAGCCCAGTATATGTGTTGATATTATGTCTTAAGAAACAAAAGGGCTGGGAGATGGCGTAGCAGTAAAGAACACTTGTTTTTGCGGAGGACCTGTACCAGTACCCACATGGCAGTTCCAGGGGGCCGGGTGCCCTCTTCTCGTCTCCACAAGGCCCTGCATGGACTTGGTACCCATACATACAGTCAGGTGTGTGCACACATGCACATAAAATAAATACATATTTTTTCATGAAACAGGGCTGGAGAATTGGTTCAGTGGTTATGTATGGGCTGCTCTTGCAGAGGACCCAGGTTTGATTCCCAACACCCATGTGGTAGCTAACAGCTGTGTGTAACTCCAGTTCCCAGAGATGTGATGTCCAGTTCTGGTCTCCAGGGGCACTGCATGCACATTGCACAGACACACTGCAGGCAAAACACCCATGCACAATAAGTAAAAAAATAAATATTTTTAAATTTTTAAAACATAAAATGAAAAGAAAGGTGAGTTCAAAGACACAATCAGACTTGGTGGTGCGTGCTTTTAATCCTAGCATTTGGACAGCTAAAAAACAGTATTTTCATGAGTTGGGGGCCTTATCAGAAGTTACAGGACAGTAAACTCATGAGGGTTAGGTACACAGCTCAGTAGCAGAACACTGAGCATGATCCCAGGACAGCAAGTTAAGTTAGAGAGTTTAGCCATGGAGTTTAGCTCATATGGAGTCCTTCCTAGTGTGTGCAGTGCCCTCAGCACCACAAAACAAGATAGGTAGCAGGTGGCACGGTGAGAAGACATTTCAGTGTTTACGGCAGATAAAGTCTTAATATTTGTGTTTGTCAGGGGGCTATTATGAACTCAATAAGGAAAATATCCATGACCCACCCAAAACGCTAACAGTTCGCAGAAGAGGTATTTAAATGGCCAGTAAGCAAGAGTTCAAGGATGTAAAAGTAAAAGGATAATTCTTCTCAACCCTGTTGCAGCCAGTTCCAGAAAAGAGCTAGATGCCTCTGTTTATGATAAAAATACAAATTGCAGCCAGGTGGTGGTGGTGCACGCCTTTAATCCCAGCACTCGGAGACAGAGGCAGGCGGATCTCTATGAGTTCAAGGCCAACCTGGTCGGTCTATAGATCAAATTCTAGGACAGATAGGGCTTTACAAACAAAACAAAGAATAAATTGCTGGACCTTTTTTAAGCATTCTAATAGTTATTCAGTTCGTCAGTTTTTGAAGAAACTCTGCCAGCATAAAGTAGGTATAAACAAAACTTTGGAAATTGAATGTTTGTGGATAGGGGATGCTGAATCTCAGGTGGTTCCCACAATGGTTTTGGAGAGGTCCCTAGTCTGTATTTCTAGGTGATAGGACCAATGTATAGATGATCATTTTAAGCCTGATTGTTAGAATAAAAGTTCACCAGGAGGAAATAAATGTTGTTATACATAAACGGTTAAGAATGTGTAGCAAGGTCGGGCAGTGGTGGTGCACACCTTTATTTCCCAGCACTTGAGAGGCAGAGGCAGGAGGATCTCTGTGAGTTCGAGGCCAGCCTGGTCTACAGAGCTAATTCCAGGCAGGTTCCAAAGCTACACAGAGGAAACCCTGTCTATATATATATATATATATATATATATATATATATACATATATATATATATACATATATATATACATATATATATATTTTTTTTTAAAGTGTGTGGGGAGGGGGAATGGCTCCAAGGTTAAGAGCACTGGCTGCTGTTCCAGAGGTCCTGAGTTCAATTCCCAGCAACCACATGGTGGCTCACAACCATCTGTAATGAGATCTGGTGCCCTCTTCTGGTCTGCAGGCATACATGGAGTCAGAATATTGTATACATAATAAATAAATAAATTTTCTATTTAAAAAAAAAAGCATGTAGGGAATTACATGCAGGTTGTAAGACTAAACGGATGAGCAGAACGAAGGGAAGGGTTGGCCACGTGAAAACAGTGAGTTCTCACTAGTGTGTGTTTGTGGACACAAGAGCAGAGCCCAGGCAAGTTTAGTCAAGAGTCAGTTACATTTATTGATGTTTTCTTATAACAGGATTTCCAGGCCGAGCTTGGGGGGTTTGGGGTGGGGGTGGCAGTGGCGCACTCTAGAGCTCAGCTAGGAATCACATTATTATCTGATCCTGAAGTTTTGGTTTTTTCCCATGTGCTGCTCTTTGCTGAAGCTTTGTGCCTTTGTAGGGAATTGCAAGTTCTGTGGTGTGTCATGTGTCACCGGAATGCACCTCTGCTTTCTGAATGCCTGTTGTTGTCAGGAAGGTGCTGGGAGTTGAGGTGGCCTGGGACTCTGCCAGTCGTCCTGCCTGAGCCTCCTAAGTACTGCGGTTCTAAGCACGAACCACCACACTCAGCCTGTTGTATATTGCTAAGCCATGAGATTCAAAGTGCTTTAGAGACTGAAGAGAGGTCTCAGCTGTTAAGAGCACTTACTGCTCTTGCATAGGACCTGGGTTCAGTTCCCAGCACCCACATCAGACATCTCACAACCTCCCATCACTCAGAATTCCAGGGAATCTGACACCCCGGGCTCTCTCAGCTCCTGTCTGCGTATACTCTCATTCAGGCACAAGCCTGAGATAAGAAATCTTTTTCTTTTCTTTTCTTTCTTTCTTTCTTTCTTTCTTTCTTTCTTTCTTTCTTTCTTTCATTCATTCTTTCTTTCTGTGTATAATGTATCTGTTTTGTCGTGTAATGCAGGTCAGTGTCTCTCTGGAAATTTCTATGTGAGAGGTGATGGCACCAGAGTTTACTTCTTCACACAAGGTATGACAAAGCTGTTCTTCATTAGCTCTTCCAAACGTCCTGAGTTCAATTCCCAGCAACCACATGGTGGCTCACAACCATCTGTAATGAGGCCTGGTACCCTCTTCAGGCATGCACGTAGACAGAATATTGTATACATAATAAATAAATAAATAAATATTTTTTAAGAAACTGGTCTAGTGTCATGGAGCCATGTGCTCGCAATCCCGACACTGGGAAAGGAGAGACAGGGATCCCTGGAGCTTGCTAACAAGTCCCCTAACCTGCTTGGTGAGTTCCAGGTCAGAGAGGCCTAGAGAATGGCATCCGAGAGTGCCCCCTGACCTCCGCATGCACATGCACCCCCATGTACATGAACACTAAGAGCACATCCATAGCGTTTACCTCAAAACTCCTCCAGGGTTTGGCACCCAAACCTTGACCTGCCATTGCCACATTGTTGGCCTGGAGTGAGTCGCCAGTGCTGTCAGGGCCTCTTTAAAGCATACTGATTGCATTGTCTGGGGCTCCAGTTAGCATGGACAGCCATCAGCAAACCCCTTTCCCCAGAGGAAACCATGCACATCTGCTCTCTCCACACAGATGAGCTGCATGCGCTCTTCACCGCCGCAGGTCTGGAGAAGGTGCAGAACCTGGTGGATCGCCGCTTGCAGGTGAACAGAGGCAAACAGCTGACCATGTACCGAGTCTGGATACAGTGCAAATACAGCAAGCCTCTCCTGCCAGGTGTCAACAGGGAGGTGCCTGTGCCCCACACCACATGACGTCATTGTGTGTCAGGGCTTTTATAAGGAGATATCCATAAATTTTGGCGACTTGATGTTGGACAGTCTGGGAATCCAAGGCACTTGGAACCTTGAACCTGGGAACAACTACTTTCTAGTAACATTGACAATTGTGGTTTTTATTTGTGAAGTCCAATAATATATTTTCTCAAGTTCATTTTTGATTACTGTCGTTTAGTGGAGGCGATGCTGCGATAAATGTGGGGTTCAGCTGCTGCTGCTGTCGATTCTCTCCTTATGTTGGTCCTCAGGTTCAAACTCAGGCTTGGCTGCAAACACCTATGAGCTTTCTCACCAGCCCTCAATTTTATTTTATTTTATTTTTTTAGAATTATTCCATATACAGTATTCTGTCTGCACATGTGCCTGCAGGCCATAAGAGGGCACCAGATCTCATTACTGATGGCTGTGAGCCACCATGTGGTTGCTGGGAATTGAATTTAGGTCCTCTGGAGGAGCAGCCAGAACTGTTAACCTCTGAGCCATCCCTCTGGCCCTAGGCTCTCAGAATTTTAACACCTAGAATTTTACATAATTTTACACTCTGCAATCAAAATGACCTTGAACTTTAGATCCTGAGTGCTAAGGTATTTGCCAGCATGTGTGTTTTATGAGTTAAGAATAACCACCCCCTCCTCCCAAAAAATAAGAATAAAAACCAAGGGGCTGGAGAGGTGACCTGATGGTGAAGAGCACTGGCAGCTCTTCCGGAAGACCTGGATTCAATTCCCAGCACCCTGGCAGCTCACAACTGCCTGTGGCTCCAGTTCCAGGGGAACCGACACTCATGGCAAACACCAGTGCACATAAAATAAAAATAAATAAAATTTACTTTTTTTTTTTTGCAGTTTTTTGAGACAGGGTTTCTCTGTAGCTTTGGAGCCTGTCCTAAAACTACTCTGTAGACCATACTGACCCCAAACTCACAGAGATCTGCCTGCCTCTGCCTCCCGAGTCCTGGAATAAAAATGAATTTAAAAAAAAAAGAATAAAACCAAGGTCGGGCAAGAGTGATGGCTCACAGCGGTAATCCCCGAAGGTGGAAAGCTTGCATAGGGGTCCCCAGAAGATCAAGGCAGCTTGGACTACAGTGTGAAACTGTGCCACAGAAGGCTCAGGAATATGGCTCACTGGTAAAACGTGTGTTTACCTGCACAGACCCTGCTGCCTGTAGTGCTCATCCCAGAACCTGGGAGTCTGAGACAGGAGAATTGCCTTTAGTTCAAGGCCGACCCAGGCTACCTAGTGAAATCCTATCTCAGCACACACACCATGGGACAGTACTGTAGATTAATACTCAAAAGTTGTGTTACTATAAAATGCATTCCAAGTTTTTGGGAACGCCAGTGTCTGTCGGAGCAGCTGTAGTTGATATATAAGGGTCTCTGCTGAGTCATAAGGGAATAGACAACATGATAAGTCACTATTTTAAGAGGTTTTTCTTAGAATTCAAAACGGTGGCGCACACCAGAACTCGTAGCGCTCAGAGCTGGTGCAGGAAGAGCTCCGGAAGTGCCAGCCTGGGCTACGCGGCAAGACCCTGTCTCAAAAGAATGCTACAACCGTGGTAAGTAATACGTCTAGGCCCTTGACGGCTTGCATCCCTTGGATTTATGCGCTTCACCTTCCAGACTGTCTTAGTTGGGGTTTCCATTACTGTGAAGAGACACCATGACTGTGGCAGCTATTACTTGGGGTGACTCACTTACACTTGCAGAGGTCCAGCCCATTATCATGATGATGGTTAGCGTACAGGCAGAAGAGGTGCCGGAGTAGTAGCTGAGAGTCCTGCGTCTTGCAGGCAATGGGAAGTCAACTGAGACACTGGGCAGTATCCTGAAAATAGAAAATCTCAAAACCCACCTCCAGTGGCACACTTCCAGCAAGGCCACACCTCCTAATAGCGCCACTCCCTATAAGATTATGGGGGCCAAATGCATTCAACTACCACACAGACAGCCTAAAGGATTAAGAAGATCCTTTGCTTTTAGCAGAGTGTTTCCTTTTCACTGTGCCCTTAAATACTGCTCAGTAGCAGCTGAGAGAGCAGCTTCCTTGTACTGTTTCCCTTCCCTTGAATGTGGTCCTCATCCCTGTGGCTTCAGTGCTCCCATTTTCCCTTTTGCTTGTGTGTGCATCGCTGGGATGTGTTTGTAATTTTAACAGGGAATTTTCAGATTTTAAACTAAAATGTCCCCTTAATGGCCTCACTGCTGTTTCCAAGAAAATAAGGCAAGGCAGGCACCTTTTCAGGAATCTAAGTGTTTGGAAAATGGGGGTATTTTCCATAAGGTGGAACAGAAAGGTTGAAAGGCAGGAGTAGCTGGAGACGTCTGTGCCCTGTCCGGCCCCCTGGACTGGTTTCTCTCCCACCTGCCAGTACCCGCAGCTGCTTATGAAATAATCATTTGGGGACTTAATATTAATTATAATTGTTTAGCCGATGGCTCAGGCTTCTTACTGGCTAGCTCTACATATAAATTAACCCATTTCTAATAATCTGTGTATCACCATGTGCCCTGTGGCTTACTGGTAATGCTCTGGCATCTCCCCAACTCCGCCTTCTTTCTCCCTGTATTTCTGATTGGCTTTCCTGCCTAGCTGTATTCTGCCCTGCTTTATTCATCAACCAATAAAAGCAAGACATACAGCATACAGAAGTACATCCCACATCAGACAGGCTAAATGTGGTGGTGCACACCTCTAATTCTAGCATTTGGGAAATTGAGGCAGGAGGATTAAATCAAGGCCATCCTTTGCTATACTTAAAAAAAATTAGTCTACTGGTGGTGGTGCATGCCTTTAATCCCAGCACTGGGTGGGGGGTGGGGGGGGGGGGTTCAGAGGTAGGCGGCTCTCTGAGTTTGAGGCCAGCCTAGTCTACAGAGCAAGTTCCAAGATTGCTATAGCTGTTACACAGAAAAACCCTGTCTACAAAAAAAAAAAAAAAAAAAAAAAAGATTAGGCTGAGAATATAGCTCAGAGTGCATTAAATCCTTCCAAACGCGCAGGAAAGTATAGTGCAAGAACACTGGGCATGGTAGCACAGACTCATTCCAACAACTCCCTCTAAAAGCTAAGGCGGGGCGGCGGTGGTGCACACCTTTAATCCCAGCACTCAGGAGGCAGAGGCAGGCGGATCTCTGAGTTCAAGGCCAGCCTGGTCTACAAGAGCTAGTTCCTGGACAGGCTCTAGAAACTACAGGGAAACCCTGTCTCAAAAAACAAAAACAAAAAAAAAGCTAAGGCAGGAGGATTGCTTCCTGGGTTACTGAGTGAGTTCAAAGGCAGCTGAACAGCCTAGACCCTCTCTCAGATAGGAGATCTGGTGATGCAGTCAGTGCTAGTGTGTATGAGGCAGGTCACAGAGAGATGCCGCAGCCCTGGATAATTTGCCCACCTGAAAACATGTCTCTCCAGAGAAGCACATGGTGGCATTCCTGCCACCTCTAGACCGTTCAAGCCTTTCTGACGTCCTCTACACACAAAAACTTTTCCTGTGTGCAGCGAAGTCACTGTGCATGGTTCCCCTACAGCCTGGAACGGTTGTCGCTTCCGTAACCTTGGTGTTGTAAGATTGCAGGCCGACTTTGCTGTTGTTTCCCTAAGAGCTGGTTCAGTTAACCCTGTGGGCAGGAAGTGATGTGTGTTCTGTTGAATTGTATTGGGTCATAAGTACTTTTTAATGTCTTTGTTATTGGAGTTGGCAAGAAGGCTTAGCAGGTTAAGGCACTTCCACCAAGCATGGCAACCTGAGTTTAGTCCCTAGGACCCACATGTGCAAGGAGAGAACCAATGTGTGGTATGGCATGTATGTGCCCTTGGATGTACGCACCAAAGAAATAAATGTAATTTAAAAAATCTCCATTATAGGTGATGTTGCTTAATCAAAATGGTTTTGTTAGGTCCTTGTGCTGTTACGTCTAAATAAGGTGTGAGGGAAACCTGACTGTGCCATCTGCCACCCTATTGACCACCAGGGTGTATTGGGCTAATCTAGCAAGCTAAGCAGGTGTCCCCTTCCTCCTTCACCGTCAAGAGAACAACCTTCCCCAAATAGAGGAGGACTGGTCTTCTGTCTCCTGCCGGAACCTCCAGACAAGCTCTCAGGTTATCACTAAGTATTGTGTAGGCGTGTTCCTTGACATGTCTACTCATACATGTTTCCCATGGTCTCTGGCTGTTGATAGGTTTTTAGCTGAATCATTCTAATAGATGCCGAGTGTGTGTGCTGTGCATATTTGTACATGTGCGGCTGTAAATGTACGTGTGTACACATACATGTGGAAGCCAGAGGTTGATGTCTTTATCATCGCCTTCCACATTTTTTGTAGACAGGTTCTCTTTAGACCTGTGGCTTGCCATTTCGGCTAGACTAGCTGGCTGACAGGCCCTAGGGGCCCTCCTGGCAGCTCTTCAAGCCCAGCGCTAGGACTGCTACACACTGTGCCCTGGCACCTGTTTTTACGCGTGTGCGGGGTTTCAGACTTTGTCTGCCGAGTTGTCTTCTGTCACCCACACTCAACCATCGCTGGTCATTCCCTGCTGTCCTTGCCCTCCTGGTTCCCACCCCTACCTCCTCTCTACTCCCTTGCTAACATCGCCTTGGATTGGCTCCATCACCTGCATTTTAAAAGGTAGAGAGAAGAGAGCTTCTTCCTCAATTGCTAATTTATTTAAAACTGAAAACGCCTGGGTCTCTGAAATGCTTTCTGCCCTAATTCTGAAATGAATGGGTAGCTAGCTGTGTGAGCCACTAACGACCGTCCTTTGGCCTCCTAAGCCTTTCGGAGCAGCAGAAACAGTTTTGATTCCTACTCTGGCACTGTCTTGGGCTTTGAGCTTAGAAGGGGAGCCCTGTCTATTCCCCTCCATCCTCTGGCCTTTCATCTGCAAACCAGGAAAGGACTTTGCACAGTGTTTTAGCCTCAGAATCTCTAATGGTGGACAGAGGAGGATGGCATGTTCAGGGTGACCGCAGTGCCTGGCTCAGCCCAGTGCCTAGGACTGACCCTCAGGGCGTCACACGAGCTGTGCAAGGGCAGGCCAGACCCCCTGCCCTGGCTGACTTGTGTGAAAAGGTCTGTGTCAGGCTGACAAGGTAGCTCCAGGTATGCAGCTGCCCAGAAAGCAGAGTGGGCTAGATGTCTAACAGAAACGCTTCTGAAACCGACTTATCTTCCTCTGTCAAGTGCCTGCCGTTTGGCTGTGGAGATAAAGTCAGTGTTCTTTGAAACCCGAAAGGCGGTTTGATGTGAAGCAGGTACAGTGAGCTGCTGGGGTGGGGCCAGTGTTCTGAAAGACACACCGGGTCAGGGTGTAACGTGGGTCTTCCCCAGAGTGTGGCCTCTATGAGGCAAAGGTCATGACCTTTGATCTTGCATGGCTCACCGAGCCTGCCCTCTCAGTCTTTGGGTGGGCTGGGGGGTCTCCTGTCCTCCTAATGTAGTAGTGTCACACTCTCTTGGTCTCTGTTTGGAAAAGCAGGGCCCTGGAAATTTAACAAGAAAAATAAAGTCTAGTACTGAGACATCTGATATTCGTATAATTGATTCCTATCCATGGAGATGCTAGCAACAGTAGGGGATTCTCCGTGGCTTAAAAGATGAGCATAGTACAAACAGTTTCTTTGACGCTGTTCACAAAGGCCTGTTCTTCGGTTTGTGGCCACAGCTGCTGTTTTCTGGGCCTTGCTGCATGGCGGCATTGCAGGTTTCCGGAGACTGCTGCATCGCAGCATTGCCGGTTTCTCTGCTGATGTAGGTGTGTCTTCTATCTATCTGATGATTTCATTGGATAATTAATAAAGAAACTGCCTGGCCCATCTGATAGACCGGCCCTTAGGTGGGTGGAGTAGACAGAACAGGAAGAAGGAAGTGAGGTAGATGGCTCAGTCAGATTCCATGCCTCTCTTAAGTTAGGCAGACCACCGTGCCTCTCCTCAGAGAGAAGCCAGATGCGATGAAGCTCCAGCCCAAGTTGGACGTATGCTAGAAACTAAACGGTAAGGCACCACTTCATGGTGCTACACAGATTATTAGATATGGGTTAATCAAGATGTGAGTAAGAGGCTGAAAATAATGGGCCAGGCAGTGTTTAAAAGAATACAATTTGTGTGTTGTTATTTTGGGGCATAAGCTAGTCAGGAGGCCGGGAACTGGGCCGCAGGAACGCAACCTGCAGCTCCTCACTACACTCTGCTTCTACATTTGGTCTCAGGTTGTGATTTGGAAGCCTTGGTGACAAGTTTTCCAGGTAGAACCTCAACATGGCACCCTACTGCCTCTCTCTGGGACAGTGAGCATCGAGGCTCACAACTCAGAGGGCTTTTGGCTGTAGTCAGTGGAACCCTACACAGTGGAACATGACAGAGTTAGGGACAAAAAGCCACAGTCTGATGACTTGTTCTACTGGGGGTTTTAAGATCCAGTAGCCAGGACATTCACACTGAGATCAGTCATCCACTTTCCTTTGATCCCAGTGAACAGGGGGCAGTGACAGGCAGATCCCTGTGACTTTGAAGCCACTCCCATCTGCATAGTGAGTTATATTCCATCCAGGGCTAATCAGTGAGACCTATACTCAAAAACTTTAAAAAGATACATGTACATACGTACACATATACATACATATACACATACACACAAGCACACTCAATCTCCAGGGCAGTCTCAGGAGGTAAAGACACTTCTTGCCCTGCTGCCAAGCCTGTCAACCTGAATACCTAAGTTCAGTCACCAGGATGATATAGTGGCAGGAGACACCTCACTCCTAAAAACTGTCTTTTGATCGCACATGTATATGCTGTGATACATGCATGTACACGCACACACACAACCCAAATAAACATAATTTAAAATTAATATATACCCAGGCTGGAATGTAGCCCTCTGGTAAAGAGAATGCCTTGTATTCATGAGATTCCATGTTCAGCCTCTAGCACTGCAGAATAAATGAATAAATAAATTGTCTAAGCAGCCATGGGACTGAGGTTGGAGGGTCCTATAAGCCCCAGAGTTTAAAGCTAGCTTATACAAAACAGTGGAGATTACATTTAAAAAAAAAAGAAAGGAAGGAAGGAAAGAAAGAAAGAGAGAGAAAGAGAGAGAGAGAGAGAGAAAGAAAAAGAAAGAAAGAAAGAAAATGGCAGCCTTCAGTAGCACAAGCCTTTATTCTAGCACTCAGGAGGCAGAGACCTCTGAGTTCAAGGCCAGCCACAGAGCAAGTTCCAGGACAGTTAGAGCTGTTACACAGAGAAGCTCTTGTCTCAAAAAAAATAAAGCAAAAAAAAAACAAAGCTGGGTGCAGAGGTACTTGCCCACAATCTCAGCACTCGAGAGCTTGAGGCAGGAGATTCTTGTTTAGATGGAGCCATACTTCAGACATTCATCAGCAGTAACCTGTTAGAGAAAGACCTAGACAAGGTGTGCAGGGTGGAGACCAAAGCTGACCCTTCCTTGGGGTAACTAAACACCAGCGGAGCAGCAGAACTCCTGACCCAAGGTCCCTGGGCCGCAATAGGACATTCCCTCTCAGGACATTTTCCCTCTCTGGACATTTTCCAGTCAGTGCAAAAGCCTGAGGCTCACAGGCTCCCCGCACTCCCTTGGCAGGGGAAGCCTACATCATGTGCGAACACGTGACCCTTGCTTGCTCTTGATGGATGCATATGCCTTTAGCATGTTTTAATAGAGTGTCGCCCGAGAGCACTGAATGTTACAGATGACTGAGAACAGTTGCCCGGTTCCCGTTGGCCTTAGCATCCAGAGCACGGGTTCCTAGTTCAGCTGGGTACTCTTAACCCTGGTAGCTGCGCAGCTTGAAGCTGCACCTACTTTACAAAGGATTGTTGATCTGGGATCTGAGAGGTGACAGAGTGGAGGGGAACTCCCTGGGAGGAGTCATTGTTGAACTTAGATCAGAAGTTAATGGTTAACACATCAGAGTCCAGGGGGTTGGGTGGGGCCAGAGAAGGTTTGTCAAGCTAAGGCTGTTCCCAAATCTCTTATCTAAAGAAGCAGAGCCCCTACTGAACAATCTACATGTGCTAACACTGCTTAGCATTTTTGCTAGCCTTCATGCACACACATACACGCACAAGCATACGCATACACATGCATGTTAAGCATCAGCCCCAGGGTCCTGCGGCACAAGCTAGGCAAATGCATCCCTAACCCTGATTTTAAGTCTAAAATATAGAGCCAAACTTGGTAACACATTCCTTTAATTCCAGCCCTCAGGAGGCAAAGACAGGTGGATCTTTGAATTCAAGGCTAGTCTGGTCTACGTATTGAGTTCTAGGATACCCAGAGCTACGTAGTGAAATCCTGTCTCAAAAAAACCCAAAAAGACTAAAATGTACGGTGGTACACACCTTTAATCCCAGCACTCTGTGAGTTCGAGGCCAGCCTGATCTGCATAAGAAGTTCCAGATCAGCCTACATAGACCCTTTTTCCTTAAAATAAATAAACAAGCACTTAAAAAAAATCTTCTTAAAGACAAATGCCTTTCAGCCAGGTGTGATGGTGCCTGCCTGTAGTCCCAGTACTCAGGAGACAGAATGGGGGGGGGGGGAGGAAGGAGGGGGGGAGGGAGGGACAGCGCACTTTCCATGTGCTGGAGGTGCAGCTTAGGAATAGCGCTCTGCCTAGCGTGTATAAGACCCTAGTTTTGATCTCTTAGGCCATGCACCAAAAGTCCTTCGTATTTAATCCTTAGAGTTTGCCTGTGCCGTCTGATTGCCTCCCTTGCACAGACGGCAGCACTTGCTCTGCCGAGAGCAAGCAGTTTGCTAGGGTTGGGCAGACAGTGTTAACTGTAAGGAAACCAGCTTAAAGAAGGTGACTGGGGGCTGGAGAGATGACTCAGCAGTTCATAGTGCATGTGGCAGCTCATAGCCACCGGTGACTTTAGCTCCAGGGAAGTAAATGCCCTCTTCTGGCCCCGTGGGGACCCACACACAGACACACACACATATAAATAGAAAAATATTTTTTAAAAAGGCACCTTGCTTGATATGAATACTACCTGACATAATATATGGGCTTCAACATTCTGGGGACCAACCAAGTGTTTTGTATCCAGTATTGGATGAGGACTGACTCCGCCCAGCTGTAACGCTGTTGCCTGGGGCTAAGAAAGGAGGAAATAGCACTGTCTCTCACCAAAAGTCAAACTTCTCTTGTGAGAAGCGGAGACAGTAGCCCGGCAGTGGTGGCATGCCTTTAATTACAGCACTTGGAAGGCAGAGGCTGGCCGATCTCTGTGAGTTTGAGGCCAGCCTGGTCTACAGAGTGAGTTCCAGGATAACCAGGATTGTTAAACAGAGAAACCCTATTTCAAAAAAAACAAGCAAAAGAGGGGACAGCGATTTGAAGTGTAAGAAAACTATCAGAACCTCCATGGAGTCAAACACTGTGGCACACACTTGCAATCTTAGCCCCGGGAGGCAGAGACAAGATCACCTTAAGTCCAAAGCCAGTCTGGTCTTCAGAATGAGTTCCAGGCCAACCAGAGTTCACACACACACATGTGGGCTGATGAGATAGCCCGGCAAGTAAAGTCTCTTGCTGTCAAGGCTGACGACCTAAATTCAGTCCCCAGAACCCACATGGCGGAGGTTGTCCTTTGACCTCTCCACACATGCACACACTCGTATGCACACACACACACACAATCATGTCACACGTATAAAAAGAACTTGGCTAAATTGTGTTTATTTTGCAAGAACCGAACTGTAGCACACCGATGAAAACAGAACAAGGAAAGCATCCCTTGAGCCTGCCCAGGGCCATCTGGGTAAGTCCACTGCAGGAGTCTGAGCCACCTCTTTATGGGCGACAGGCACATGGCTCTAGCTGTGGCCTGCCAGCTGCTCTGATGTCACTGTCCTGTGCCCAGCCCACCAGACTAGTGGCTTTTTACTGAGTAGTCTGAGTTCTCCTTGCTCCTTCTCCCTCTCGCCGCTCCCTTAGGCAAGAGCTATTTTCCCTTTCTAAATTATTTATTTCTATAAGTATGTGTGTGTGTAGCATGTATGTGCACATGGAGGGATGCTCAAGCTGAAGATGTAGCCATCCTCTCTGCCCTTGCGACAGCCTCTCTCATGACTGGAGCTAGACTGGCAGCCATAGGGCCCCATGATCTCCTGTCTCTTCCCTCACAGTGCTGGAGTCTGGGCCAGCACATTACCTCCTGACTTGCTCTCTTCTTCACATAGGTGCTAAATTCTGATCTCAGGTCTTCACTCTTACACAGCAAGGCCCATTACCCATGGAGCCATCTCTCCTGCCCCAGCAGCTAGCTTCTCTTAAGGGTTTGTTGTTGTTTTGTCCTATGTAGCTCAGGCTAGCCTGGAACCTTTTGATCTTCCTGCGTCTGTCTCTTGACTGTTGGGGTTATAAGCCTACACCACAACACCAACACTGTTGCCTTCTTGCTGGATTTTCCCTTTTCAGCAATCTACTGCCTCGTGGCTACCCAGCCACCCAGGAGGTCATCTGACGCCACCCTGTAGATCTCTTCTGTCCCGCTCCTCCTGCCTTGCCTACTCCTTGGCACCCATCACCTGGAGCCTAAACCTCTCCCAACTGGCCCCTCTAAGTCTTGTCTGACCTCCGATTAGTGGCCAGTCTTCTCCAGGTCCTTGGGGCACCATGTTTACAGCTCTGTCTTCCTCGTGACAGCTGCGCCCTGACCTATGCCAAGGCTCGTGACCTCTGACCTATGCCAAGGTTCGTGACCTCTGCCATCGGTTCTCTAGACCATCCTACACCTCCTTTGCACACAGCTGTAGATGGAAGTTTCTGTCCCAACCAGTCCCGCAGCCTTTCGGTTCCAAAGAAACACAGAAACTATTAATTACAACACTGTTTGGCCAATGGTTTAAGCATATGCCAAACTAGTTCTTACATCTTTAACTAACTGATTTCTATTAATCTATGTATCACCACGAGGCCGTGGCTTACCAGTAATGTCTGGCATCTTTCTCCTTCGGATGCTCCATGCCATCTCCTCGACTCTGCCTACTCTCTCCCAGGATCTTTGTTTGGACTTCCCGCCTAGTTTTACTCTGCTAAGCCACTGGCTGAAACAGCTTTAGTCTTTAAAATTACATATTGTTGGGGGCTGGAGAGATGGCTCAGTGGTTAAGAGAATTGTCTGCTCTTCCAAAGGTCCTGAGTTCAATTCCCAGCAACCACATGATGGCTCACAACCATCTGTAATGAGGTCTGGCGCCCACTTCTGGCCTGCAGGCATCCACACAAACAGAACATTGTGTACATAATAAAATAAATACGAAAAAAAAATTACATATTGTTGGCAGATGCCGCTAGTTCATTTTCCGACCACCCTGACGTGAAATAATATTGTTTGGCCAATAGCTTAAGTGTATTGCTTGCTAGCTCTTATATCCTAAACTATATCCATTAATCTGTGCATCACGAGGCCTAACAGCAAAGTTTCAGCTGACTCCAGCAGAGGCCTCTGTCTTCAGCGGCAGTGGCTACATGGCTTCTCCCTGACCCCGCCTACTTTCTCCCAGCATTCAGTTTAGTTTTCCCGCCTTGCTTTATTCTGTTAAACCATTGGCCAAAAGCAGCTTCTTTATTAACTAATGGCAATAAAACATATTCACAGCTTACAGAAGGGAATCCCACATCAACATATACAAAACAGTTACCCAGCAAGAATAATAGTAATAGTTATAGTATTTAGTCTATTCATATCCTGCAAAAGTAAAGAAAATACTCTATCACCTATCTCATCTTTGTGAGTCTAAGGTTTTATATGTAGTTTACCTTCTATCATAACTAAGGAAAACTATAATTCTAACTATCTGTTTTCAACTCCATCAAAGACCCCAGAAGGATATAATATTATCTAAGTAAACAGGAAATGTATTGTAATCAACTTCCAAAACTCTAGAATTGACAGAAACATCTCACTACCTAGACAGTCACCCAAAGTTCTTCTGTAATGTTGGGACATCCATCTTTAGCCTTTAGGCCTAGCATATCTGACAGGCTTTTCTGTGAAGCAGGACATCTGGAGATCTGTCCTGCCTTTTTTTGGCACAGTTCATCAGTTGCTTTTTTTTTTCTGTGTCCTGAAGGATGTCTGGCAGGTTTTTCTGTGAAGCAGGAAGCCTAAAGGACCAATTTGTAGATGGAAGTTTCTGTCCCACCTGGTCCCACAGCCATTCAGTCCCAAATAAACACACAGAAGATATTGATTATAAACTGTTTGGCCTGTCAGCTCAGGCTTATTATTAACTAGCTCTTACAGTTTAAATTAACCCATAATTCTTATCTATGTTTAGCCACATGGCTTGGTATCTTTTCTCAGTAAGACATTCTCATCTTGCTTCCTCTACTTCTGAATGATGGCTGCATCTCTGCCTTTCCTCTTCCCAGAATTCTCCTAGTCTGATCGCCCCGCCTATACTTCCTGTCTGGCTGCTGGCCAATCAGTGTTTTATTAAACTAAATACAAGTGTGACAAATCTTTATAGTGTACAAGAGCATTATCTCACAGCACACAGCCATACTCTAGAGTGGCATCTACCACACAGAAAGGACTTGATAAATATTTATTACCCAGGGGAATGCTTAGAATGTCACCTAGGAGCCGGGTATCTAGAGAATATCAGGAAGTGAAGTTCTTTGAAACAACCCAGTGAGAAGAGTGGGGGTGACAGTAGCAGCCCAGGCTGTGCCTAGGAGGGGTTCCCAGAGTGTCCCAGCAGCCAGGCACACCTGGACAAGGGATTGAGGCCATCAGCTGAAGGGAAGAGGTCAAATAAGTGCAGGGTGCAGTGTGCAGTCCCAGGCAATGGCAAGAGCAAAGAGCAAGGCACTTTAGAACGCTCAGCATCACCAGACAGTGTATAATTCCCAGGTGGGAACTGAGTCCTTGTCTTGGGCCTCTGGTTTATCCAAATAGCTCCTAGACATTTTCCCCCACCCCGACCCCAAGGCCCTCTGGCGCCTCAAATTCAGTCCGTCTGGAAAGCCGTGAGAGCAGAAACTCCACTGAAATCTTGACGTCACCATTTATTCTCCAAGTGGGCTTTGTCAGGTCACTGAGCTCCCATGGCTGGTTTCCTCAGTGGCCAGTCAGGTATCAGCAATGGCCTATAGCAAACCCAACCGCCTGCGAGGCCTCATCTCCAGGGCTGCCTCTGCAGACAGTGGTGCTGGTTCCAGTGTCTGGATCAGCAGGAACCCATAGCCCCATCCGTCCTGGGTACTTCATTTTATGTCCGTGTTCAGCAGTTAGGGCAGCGCCTATCCCTTGGGAACTCAGGCCTGGAGAGAGTAACCAGGCCCAGAGCCTGAGAGTCCAGCAGGTTCTGTTCTGCATTTGCTCAGCCTTTCAAAGAATCTCCGGGTTTGCTCTCAGGCAGGGAGAATACCCGTTAAGCACAGGGCCCGTGTACTTTTAGGACACTCAAGAAATTGTTTTGATCCTCATTTATGTCTATAATTCAGACCTGGGGGCGTGTAGCTCAACTAGTAGAGCGTATGCTTCCCACTTGGAAGACTGTATTCAACCCCAAGCCTAAAGAAAATTAGGATAAAAATGCATAGTAATGAATATATTAATATGTCTAGACAAGATTAGGGACTGCAGGGGGAGGAAGGTGTTTCAATTCTTTTCAGTGAGCCCCAGAGCACAATGCTAAGGGGACATTCTCTACCACTGAGCTGCACCCAGGTCCTCCAGCCTATTTGTCTTAATATCAACAAAGTTGTAAGATACGATCTTCTTCATTTTGTTAACTAATGGAGAGGCCCATGGAAGCAAAGCCTCCCAGGGTCACAGTGTGGCCTGGCCCCCAGTTGGCATCGCCTCTTCCCTGATGGAGTTGATGGAGAGATATCCGGATAAACCCTTCACTCTGTCTCCTCTGCCCAGCTCTTGCCTCCTCAGGAACGTGTGTACTTGTGGGAAGAACAACAGTGGTCTCAGCATAGAGGGTTGGGCTGGTGAGAGGGTGGCTTTGATTGCGGGCATCTAGGGTACTGAGGGACACAGTGAGGACTTTCTGTATTTACTATCTCTCTCTTTTGGTTGTTTGAGACAGGGTTTCTCTGTGTAACAGTCCTGGAACTTGCTTTGTAGACCAGGCTGGCCTCTAACTCACAGAGATCCACCTGCCTCAGCCTCCTAAATGCTGGGATTAAAAATGTTCACCACTACCACCCAGGCTTAGATTTACTCTTAAGGAAATGAACTTCTATCTCTTGGTACTCAGTGTTTTCTTGTTGTCTGTGTGTAAATGTCCTTGTGTATGATCATACACACACTACATACACGTGTATATGGAGACCAGAAAACAACTTGCAGGAGTGGATTCTCTCATTCCACCATGCAAGTTCCAGAGCCTGAACTCCAGCTGTCCATCTTGATGTAAACGTCTTTTCCCATTTTACTTGTGTTTCCTGCCCCAGACCTTGGTTTTTGAAGCAGGGTCTCTCACTGGAGCGCACTGATCTGGCTAGACGGATAGGTCAGCGAGCTCCAGGGATCCTCCTCGTTAGTGTTGGATTACAGATATGCACTGTCATATCCAACTTTCTGTGTCAGTGCTAGGGATCCAAACTAAAGCCTCAGGCTTCCATGGCAAGCACTTTACTAACTGAGCCTTGTCCCCAGCCCAGTTTTTTATTTTGTTTTGTTGGTTTTTTTTTTTTTTTTTTTTTTTTTTGACAGGGTCTCTGTAACCCAGGCTGGAACTCACCATGTAGCCTAGGCTGACCTCAGACTTGGGCAGCCCTCCTGCTCCAGTCTCCCAGGTGCTGTGTAAACTGGCTTTCTTGGTACTGTAAATTGTATCTTCCATCTTCTGTCTCACAGAGAAGAGTGACTTAGGCTGTCGCTGACAGGCAACCCTCAGGCAGATTTGTGGAGGACAGAGACGTCCCTATGTGACAGCACTCGGCTGATGAAATGTGGTTTTGCAAAAATCCACTTCCATGGTGGAGTGGCACGTGCGTGCCAAAGAACAGTACTCAGGGTGTTTGGAATATTAATTGAAGATGCGTTGCATTTGTTTATGCTGTAGCATATGTGTTTAAAGATGCAAAGAGGTACTGCGTTATGTTCGCATTTGTTTAGCTCTGTGACCTTGTCTTACTTCGCCTGCCTAAAATACCTGACTGGTCTAACAAAGAGCTGAACAGCCAATAGCAAGGCAGAGGAAAGGACAGGTGGGGCTGCCAGGCAGAGAGAATAAAAGGAGAAATCTGGGAAGGGAAGATCAAGGAGAGCAAAAGGAGGAGGAGAGGAGGACGTCTGGGACCAGCTACACAGCAAGCCGTGGATTCAGAAGGAAAGAAAGGTATATGGAAATAGAGATAAAAGCCCAGAGGCAAAAGGTAGATGGGATAATTTAATAAAAGCTAGCTATAAACAAGCAAACTAAGGCCAGGCAATCATAAGTAAGAATAAGCTTCCATGTAATTATTGGGGAGCTGGGTGGTGGGCCCCCAAAGAGTAAAGAGTAAAAGAAGAAAAAAGAACTGCAATAGGTCCATTTTAGAAATGCATTCCTGGAGCCAGCCGGGGCGTGGTGACACACGCCTTTAATTGAGCACTCCAGAGGCAGAGGCGGGCGGATCTCGAGGCCAGCGTGGTCTACAAAGCCAGGGGCTGGGAAGAATTCTGGCCTAGCAAAGAGGAAGCCCTGGATTTGACCACCTCCGGCACAATATAAAGCTGGCACGGTGGAGCATGCCTGGAATTCCAGCACTGGGGAGGTGGAAGCAAGGGGAACAGAAAGTCATAGTCATCTTTGACTGGATGTTTGAGGACAGCCTGGGCTTTAAGACCCCTTCTCAAAAAGGATGAAAGAAAAAAAAACGAAAAAAAAAACCCCAAAAAACAAAAACCTCTTTGGAAAGCTTTGGAAAGAGAATGGAAAGGGGAGGGGGGATGAAGAGAGTGGGGGGACAGGGATAAAGGAGGGGGCGGGAGTGAAGGAGAGTGGGGAGGATGGGGGGTGAAGAGAGTGGGGGTAGGGGTAAAGGAAGGGGGCAGGGAGTGGTGGAGAGTTGGGGTCAGAGGTGATGGAGGGGGACAGGAGGCCGTAAAGAGGGCAGGGGGCAAATGAGGAGGGCAGGAAGTGAAGAAGAGAGGGCAAAGGGGTGAAAAGGAGTGGGGACAGGGGGTGAAGGGGGCAGGGGGTGAAGGAGAGGGGGCCAGGGGTGAAGGAGGCAGGGGGTGAAGGAGAGGGGGCCAGGGGTGAAGGGGGCAGGGGGTGAAGGAGAGTGGGCAGAGACCAGCCACAGGACAGGAGGGACAGTGCTGAGGAACTGGAAAGGCAGACAGGAAGAGGACACACCTAACCAGTACAACAGGTAAGACCAGTGCTGGCCACGTGTGAGGAGAGGGTGAGAAAGACTGAGAATACCCTCAGGCTTTCTAGCTTTAGTCAGGGCAAGAAATGCCCAGTTATGGCGTCACCTAGAGGACGGAGTTCTGAGGGCTCTGAGAAAGAATGTGCAGGCTCCAGCCACCCTCGGACATCATGTGGAGACAGAGCCTGGAACTAAGTCAGCCAGCAGGAGGGTTTCAGTGAGGGAGTCGCCAGCATGGTGTCCAAACCATGGAGCAAGGAGCAGGACAAGAGCTGAGGCTGGGGGTTGTCCAGAGAAAGAACACCAAAACCAGATCAACCGTGGTTATGATCCTCCAGTAGTAGAACTGAGGGGGAGAAATATGTATGTCTCCTTCTCTCAGCCCCTCCCCTCGCCTTCTGCTCTTCTCCCTCCCTCTGCTCCTTTAAATAATTTGTTTATTTTTATTTTATGTGCACTGGTGTTTTGCCTGCACGTACGTCTGTGTGAGGATGCCGGATCCTCCGTAACTGGAGTTAGAGACAGTTGTGAACTTCAAGTGGGTCCCCTGGAGGAACAGTCAGTGTTCTTAACCACCCAGTCATCTCTCCAGCCCCCTCTCTTTTTCTCGTCATGGATGGAACCCAGGGCCTTGCTTATATTTGACAAGTGTCCTACTGCTGAGTGGGTCTCCCAGCTCCTATTTTCAGTATGTTTGACTTTTATAGTAATGATATATTGCCATTTTAATAAAAAATAAATCCATCCTATACTGAAAAATTAGAATAGTTCCAAATTGGTTAAGCGCTGCTAAAAAAAGCCAAGGCCATTGAAGACTGGGATTCACAGCCTGCACACCCTTCCTCCAACCCCCAGGTTCTACCCCTAAAGGAACAAGGGCTGTTCTGGTGTTCTAGTTTCTGCCTCTGACTTGTTTTCTGGCTAATCAAGCCCTTTCCAAGGATTCTAATAAACTGGGAGGAACCCATTTCGGGATGTCGGGCTCCCTGCAGTGTGAGCCAGGAAGCTGGTGGCTGCCTAGAGGCCGAGGAGAGGGCAGCAGGGTACAAACTGCAAGTTGAGGTAGAAGCTCGTGCTCAAACAGCCCCCAGGTGGGCTAATGGCAGCCAGCCTGAGCTGGCCAGAACAGCTGAGCGAATTTGGAGAGAAAGGGCAAGGCTGAACTAACTGGGTCCTCTGAGCGCTTGGACACAACCATTACCGTGAGAAGCTTAAGGGGCTTTGCGAAGTGTCCTGATAACACGTGATGATTAATTGTGCGGGCGGGGGGGGGGGGAGGATGCAGGATGAGGAGCAAGGTGGTGGAGGACCCCGGAGGATCCAGAATTGGATCGTGATGGTGGGGCTCTGGGTGAGCAGCAGGTCCTGCTGCTGCTGCTGCTGCTGCTGCTCTTAGGATGGGAACAGCATTGATCGCTTCTGTTCTGACGCACTGAGGGCCAGGTGCACCTCCAGATGGAAATGCCTTAAAGTCCGGAGGCTGGCGGTGCTGGAGGCTCCTGCACACTAGAAGCGTGCCTGTCCTCAGTGCCACTGGCGGTGTTCAAAGCCGCAGGCTTCGCTGACTGCACCTGGGAGGAAGTGAGAATGGGCTTCCACCCAGAAGCCCGGTGGAAACTGTCCTCGTTAGCGCCCTCCAGCTCCCCAGCCTGCCCCACGTTCCACCCCTCGCCATCAAGGATTGGCTGGTCGACCAGTCAGAACGGTCTGAAAGTGGGTGGATCTGGAAGTCAAACTGAGGCTTGTCCTAGGAGCCTAGCCCTTGGCTGAAGTCTGGAGTGAAAAAATAGCCGAGAGGCTGGAGGTGCAGCTCAGGGCAGCGGGCCTCCTTTGCGTGTGCTATGATAGGAGAACCCCGGTCCTTAGAAGAAACCCTTTTCTGCATCATAGACACGGACGGGAAAGTCAAATGTTCCGGCTTTACTTGCTTTTGTCTTAACTTTCGAGGTTGCTCTCACTAGCTCTGCTGTAGACAACACCTCTGGTGTGTGCGTCACGATGGTCATGAAACGCAGATAGCTCAAATGACTTGCCAACACCACCCCCTCACTTGGGCCCAAGTGCCAGCTGGATGCCCCCTTTCATCAGAGAACCTATGGAGCCCCCAGAGGACAAGGACACCACCCTTCTGTCCTAGAACGATGAGGTTTGCACGTGCACAGTGCACAGCGTGGTCCACTGGCAACTCTGCCTAACCTTGACACACCTATAAGCGGAGACTGCTTGTTCGTTTCCCAGCCACCCAGACCCGAAATAATCACACAAAAACTATATTAATTACAACACTCCTTGGCCAATGGCTTAGGGTTCTTATTAAGTAACTCTTACATCTTAAATTAACATTCCTATTTTATATTTTACCTTGAGGCTTATCTCCCTAACCCTGCCTTCTTTTCCTCTATCTCTGCATGGAATTCCCACCTTACCCTATTCTGCCCTGCCATAGGCCAAAACAGCTTTATCATTAACCAATAAAAGCCACACATATACAGAAGGACTTCCCACACCATTCGCCCTTCTTCTCTCAGACTGCCTTGCTTCTCTCCACAGAAGGGCCCTTAAACCCTGTCCTCAGGGAGAGGATTTAAGACAGGACTCCGGCTCCTCACCCTTGGCTGCCTCTAGAAGCCTCTAGAATAAACTCATGCCAGGCGTTGGTGGACTCGAGGCCAGCCTGCTCTACAGAGCGAATTCCAGGACAGGCCCTAAGCTACAGAAAAACTCTGTCTCAGAAAAAAAAAAAAAAAAAAGAATAAACTCAGTTTCAGGGACCGGCACAGTGAGCCAAATAGGCTGTTTCAGTAGCTAATGTTTAAGAATGGAAGAGCAACGTTTCTGAAACTTCTCAGTGGTTCAACAATGCTAAACCTGTACATGTGTATTTACACACAATACATGAGGCATATTATATACACTTAATGGAGACAGGGAGAGAGTGCAAAGGTGGCAAAATTCTGATTAAGAAAAAAAACCTAGACAGAGACTAGTAATTTTTTTCAATTTTCTCTAGGCTTAATTTTTTTCCTGAAAAAAAAAATGAGGATAAAAATGAAGATAGAATTGAATGTGCCCGGGCTTCAGTAGTGGTGCATACCTTTAATCCCAGCATTTAGGAGGCAGTCAGATCTCTGTGAGTTCGAGGCCAGACTGGTCTACAGAGCGAGTTCCAGGACAGCCAGGACTACACAGAGAAACTGTTTCAAAGCAAACAATAGCCAGATGTTCCTGCACACCCCTTTAGTCCTAACAGTCAATAAGGGGAGGCAGACAGATGTCTCTGAGTTCTAAGTCAGCCTGAGTTACATAGTGAGTTTCAGGCTAGTTACATAGTGAGACCCTATCTCAAAACAATAAATACAGAAGGACACTTGAAAGGTGGGTTGCAGTGAGCTTCAGGATATCCTCCAGAGAACAGCCCAGGTGGCCCAGAAGCCCCTGAGGCTTTGGAGAGCCTTGAAAAGGTGTCAAGGTGTGGGTTGAGCATGTGATAGATAGGGTCCTCCTGGCTTTTCCTAGTGACTGCCTCACACAAATGCTTAGCAGTGTGATTAATGCTAACTCGACCTGCATGCACCGGCAACTCTAACATGAAGAACATTCAGGAAATTAAAGACATAGTTACCGAAGACCCCTGTGACATCTGATGGCAAGCCAGTAGCAGATGCTTTAAGGTGAGACCCATGGTCCTTTCCTCAGGGAGAGCTTCTCACTGGCTTCACTACTGATGATGCTCTTCTTAGAGCCGTGGCCACCCATCTTATAGCTGGAGAAACAGCACTGTCGGTGGGTGACAGTGGGTGACGGTGACGGAGCTCAGCACGACTGAGGGCAGAGACTGAGTCTTCCTATGGCTCCCCGTGGCTGTCAGAGTGCCAGGGGAAAGGGACAGGGAGGGAGAGGGGGTTGGGCCAGCCCTATGGTGGCTGCGTGCTGGCTCGCTGAATGTTGTACTCAGATGGTCTCACTTGCTGAAACCTCTGGAGGGTGGGATTATTAACCCCTAGAGGAAACTGAGGGCCGAGAGGTTAACTAGTGTGCCAAAGGTCACACAACCAAAATGAGCTGGAACGTCTGTGAAATAAAAGCATGAGCCCTTGACTGCCTGCCTGTCTGTCCACTGTTTTCTGACAGAGAATGAGTGGGCTTTGGGAATTCTTGAAGCCACCTCCTTTAAAAGCACTTAGCACCGTGGTGAGCACAGATAATTGTGCACGGATGGCTGTCAATGCTAGTGATGAATGAATGAATGAATGAATGAATGAAGTGGAAACTTCTCAGCTTTACTTCAGATGGAAGATTTTCCCCAGAGGTCTTTGAATGCTGGATCTAATTAAAGCAGAAGGGCATTGGCGAATCACTGGGTCTGCCCCTTATTAACTGACAAGTGCAATCTGTAGGCTGTTTATGTGTCAAGGTCAGAGATTGGTCCTCAGCTGCTGTCCTCTCATGTGGCAGAGTGAAGAACCTGAAGTCTATGGGTGTGAAAGCCATCGAGCTGTGACAGGCAGGGCTGTGCAGTGGTGGGGCCAGGGACTATCGAAGCTCTGAGAGCTGCTGTCACCTAGCCTGCTCCTGGCTGGTCAGGCTTCTGGGTGTTCCAGGCTTCCAGGCCACAGACTACAATCGCGTGAGTGGCAGATGCTGGCTTGCCCTGGGCAGCTCTCATGGAGGCCATCAAAATGCCGATGGCGGTGTGTGCCTACCTGGCAGATAAAGCTGCTGTGATCGCCAAGATGATTTTGTAGAGTGAGCCCCATCCACTGTGCTCCCTATTGCGGACTCCCATGATTTCCCAAAATGTGGAAAACCCGGCTGTCATTTGGGGTGGGGGACTGCATCCCCGCTTTCCCCTTTTGGAAGGAGCAACAGAAACAAACAAGCGGCAATGGAGGGCTTTGGAGTTGTCTGTTAATCTGGAAAGAGTGAGGTGGGGAGGTTAAAGAGGGACGGTTTTGAGTCCTCACCAAGCAGCCCCTGCAATTCCCCACTCAGGCAGACTCAGGAAGTGTTTGTTGTCTCTGCTGAGCCCGTGTGTCTATCACACACTTGGCTTATTTTGTGGAGTCTTCAGGATAAAACATAACAAGACCACACAAAACTCAGGAGGCTGCCTGGGAAGTTGAGGCAAGAAAATCAAGATTAGTTTTGGCTACATAGCAAGTTAGAGGCCAACTTAGGCCACATGAAACTATTGCAAACAAACAAACGAACAAACAAACAAACAAACAAACAAGCTCCATGACATTGGCAGGTAGTTCCAGAGGAGGGAGGAGGACCCAGTATCTCAAATCCTTGGGATGGGACAGGACTCAAACATGATTCTTTTCCCTCAGGGAAACCCTGATTCTGCATGATCTAAGAAAGGCATTTGAGGTAATTTTCAATGCTTTCTTTATCCTTGTAACTCAGAAATAATGTTTTCCACAACAGACAACTCTCTGGGTTTAAACCCCTAAATAGTCAGGGATGGTGGTTCCTGTGTTTAATCCCAGCTCTTGGGAGGCTGAAGCAAGAGGATCACAAATTTGAGGTCAACTGGGCTCATACTGAGATCCTGTCTCAAAAAAAAAAAAAAAAAAAAAAAAAAAAAAAAAAAAAAAAAAAAAACAAAACCCAAAAACAAAATAAAAAATTCTAAGTAAACAGCCTGTTTCAAAAACAAATATAACAAAATTAAACAGAACAAACCCCCAACCTACCCCCATTGTATTTTATTGGGAATAGCCCAGGTTCGAGGTTTAGTTGGAACAGGGACTGTCTCCTCTCCAGGTATGTTTCTAGACAGGCAGGGAGTAAAGTCCCTTTGCTCTTAACTGGTGGCCAGGCTGGACTCGGGTTACACGGAACTCCAGAGAGAGCCAGCCTCTGCAGCATCTGGTGGGATCCAGTCTAAGCTCTATCCTCATGATCCCCATGAACTTGAGTGGTTTCTTCTTAAAGGGTACCATGATCCTCCCCCAGAGTTCTGTGAATAAGTCCTAGGCTACAGAGGTGACAGAGCAAGGATCCTGGATGCCCCCACACCAACCAGGCACTGGGTAGCATAACACGATAAATGTGTTCATTGTGGCAGGGAAGAGCAGTCTGACTGCAGAGAAAGGAAGCTGAGAAAGTAGTTCCTGGGATGGGGGTGGAGCTCAGTGATGCCGACGTGGAGGTACCATGTTGGTCAAGTATTCACACAGTCCTGGGTCAGTCCCCCACCACAAGAAAAATGAAAGCTGCTGGGTGGTGGTGGCGCTCGCTTTAATCCCAGCACTCAGGAGGCAGAGGCAGGTGGATCTCTGTGAGTTCGAGACCAGCTTGGCAAAGTACCTGCCTATGACACCCAAGGCCTGGGTTCCATCCCAGTACCACAGAAACAAATCAGCACAGCCAGGTGTAATGATGGGCTCCTGTAATCCGAACACTCGGGAGGTAGAGGCAGGAGGATCAGAAGATACTTAAGGCCAGCCTCAGGTACTTAGTGAGTTTGAGGGCAGCCTTGGTTATATGAAACTCTGTCTCAAAACAGCAAAGCCAAAGCAAACAAAACAACAACAACAAGACATCAATAGCTTTTGGGTTTGGTGTTATAGGCCTTTAATCCCAGGATTTGGGAGGTTAAAACAGGATTGTTATGAGTTTGAGACCAGCCTCGGCTACATAGTTTGTTCCAGGTTAGTCTATGCTATGAAGTAGAAGGTACTGTCTCAGCGACCCAATCACAAAAGAAAAAGACAGGCAAAAATCTCTATTACAGGCTGGAGAGATGGCTAGTGGTGAGGAGGGCTTCCTGGTCCTGCAGAGGACCAGATTTCACTGTCCCGCGCTTACACGGCAGCTCACAACCACCTGTAACCTAAGTTGTAGGGGATCTGCCCTCCTCCGGCTCTCCAGTGCACACAGTGCACATAAACTTGTGCAAACAAACACAAATAAGCCTTAAACACATTAATATCTCCTGGCAGTGGTGGCGCACGCCTTTTATCCCAGCACTCACTCGCAGGCAGATCTCTGAGTTCGAGGACAGCCTGGTCTGCAGAACAAGTTCCAGGTTAGCAGCTCAGGAAGCCTGGGCCTGTTGTTTGCGGAGCTCAAAGACACCTGGTCTGAAACGAGCTATCCAGGTCACAGGCTGGCTGTGACCTGAAATCTCAAAGACCATCCGTCTTTGAAAAGATGAGATGAAATGTCTATACTGGCCAATGATGGTCAGCTAAGTACTTTGGTTCCAGTCTCTGCCCTCTGGGATTGAGGCACTAAATCTTGACTCTCAGCTGATAACTGAACATTGGGCACAGTTCCTTGCTGCCTCACAGCCACAGGAAAGCTGCTCTGCCTCAGGGAGGGCCTGGCTTTTTCCGAGGGTGATCCTGCTCGCATCCAGATGACTCCTGGTCCTCATCGCACCCCACCACAGGCCTCATTATCACAGAAAACTTGTCCCTGCCCCCCTCCTCTGCCGCCCCTGGGGTCTAACACTCTGCACAAGTACCCGGATTTCTATTCCTGCAGAGCACTTACTCCACCTGACACATGACTAGCTGCTTATTGCCCTGGGGGATCTTCTCTTTCTGTGACGGCAAGGCTCTACCTTTGTCTCATGCACACAGGTAGGGAGGGCACGTTCCCTCTGGGGTACCTAGTGCACGGCTTTGTCAGCTAGGGGTTTGGTAGCCAGGCAAAGGGCGGAAAGTGCAAAGGCCCCAAGGTGGGAGCAGGTAGGTGGGGCTCAGGTGCTGGAGTTGGGGGCAGTGGGAGAGAGAATAATTGAAAAGTTTTTTTTAATCTAAGTTATGAAAGAAAAGAATGAACATTTGCTAAACTGAGCCAGCGATGGAAGAGCAGGTTTGCGGACATCAAGGTGGAAGCCCCTCCCACCGGTCAGGCAGTATCCTAAATACTGTATCTACACTACACAGTGAAGAGATTGGGGCATGAGGGGGTGGTGTCATTAAGTCTCAGAGTTCTCTTAAGGGTCCTCCTGAGAAGCACCGGTCACTGAATAAAGAGCAGAGAGGACTTGCTTAACCCTGGAAAGTCAGGAACGATTTGAATAAAATAAACTCCAGTGTCTTCTCCAGGTTTTGGGATGCTGGGACAAAGGCGGCCCTTGCTTTGCCCCAGTTAGGAAAAGCAAAGGCTGCCCACTGTGCATGCGGGAGTGGTATGGGATTGCAGTTGCTCTGTCTTAGTCAGGTCACTGGAGAAACCATCTCCAGATTCATGGAGGCTGCCACAGCAGGGACTTGATTTGTGGAAAGCATTTTGAGGTTACAATCAAGGGGTTACACCCCAGGCATTTGCATTTCCTCAGAAGCACTCACTAAAAGTCCCTTGGCACTCTGCTGTTTTTGGGTGGCAGTAGGTGGCAGCAGTGGTGTAATAGGCTAGGCAGAAATGAAGATCTTTTTTTCTCGAGACAGGGTTTCTCTGTAGCTTTGAAGCCTGTCCTGGAAATTAGCTCTTATAGACCAGACTGGCCTCAAACTCACAGAGATCCGCCTGCCTCTGCCTCCCTAGTGTTGGGACTAAAGGCGTGCGCCACCACTGCCCAGCTCCATTTTTTTTTTTTTCTGTCTACCAGAGAATTGAAACAACAGATCCCAAAGAAATAGGGATTTCCCCAGGCATCCCGTGCTAGGAGAAGTAAAAGGCACCAGTCAGATGTGGGGTGGGGACTGGGTAATATAGCCAGAGGTAGGGTGGAGGGTGGGGGTATGGGAAGCACTTGTCTTTCAGAGAGAGACTTCACACTGTCTCAAAAGTCTTGCCAGACCACCTCGCGGGATGGGACTGAAGCTCAGACAAGGATGGGTCAGTGGTGAGCAGAACCACACATTGACCAGGACTGCTAGGATGTGTGCTGTGGGATAATGCTCTTGTACATTGTAAAGACTTGTCATTCATTTTGGTTTAATAAAACGCTGACTGGCCAGTAGCCAGGCAGGAAGTATAGGTGGAGCAGACAGACTAGGAGAATTCTGGGAAGAGGAAAGGCAGTGAGGAAGTTACCAGCCAGATGCAGAGGAAGCAAGATGAGAATGCCTTATGGAGAAAAGGTACCAGGCCATATGGCTAAACATAGATAAGAATTATGGGTTAATTTAAGTTGTAAGGGGTAGTTAGTAATAAGCCTGAACAATAGGTCCAATAGTTTATAATTAACATAAGCCTCTGTGTGTTTTTTTGGGACTGAACAACTGCGGGGCCGGGTGGGATAGAAACTTCAGCCTACAGATGTGCAAACCTCTGGCCTTCCATTTAAACTTTAGCCTCACTTCAGGGCCCCTAAAATGGACTTGGAGTTCTCTGGAGCCTTTGCCATTGAATAACTCTCCTCTGTCTGCTCCCCACTTTTAGTTGGACTCTGCTTGGCTTGTTGAGGGTGGATGGCTGGACTTGACGTGGGGCTCAGGTTGTGACCTCTACCACCTGAACAGGGAGCTGCAGAAAAGGGACTTACTGACTCGGAACCTGTGTTCCATTACATACCCAAAGGGCAAGTTGTCATTGCGGAGCTTCAGGCCACCGAGAGTGGGATTTTCTTATTTTTTGAGACAGGATCTTACTATATAGCCTTGGCTAGCCTGGAACTATGTAGACCAGGCTGGCCTCCAATTCTCAGAGATCCTCTTGCCTCTGCCTCCCAAGTGCTGGGATCAAAGGCTTCTTTTCCAGTGAGCTGGTGTGAAAAGGAATATGTGACTGTTATAAAAGAATCAAGCTTGAGCTTGGATAATTTTTATATACTTTTCTTATGTCATAAAACATATCTTTTTTCAACCGTTTAAAAATGTAAGCTAGGAATGGGCCTGTTGTCCCAGTTGCTTGGGAGGCTGCAGGAGTTCTGCATCAGTCTGGGCCAAGTAGTGCAACCGTATAAAAACATAATCATTCTTAGCTCAAAATTCATACAAGGACAGGTAGGGCAAAAAGAGCTTGGGGGTTGTAGTTTCCTGACCCTTGGTTCGCATCCCAGCCATTATCATCACCTTATCGTGAGGCAAACAGGTTTCTGCATAATGTCTGGTCCTCCCACTAAAGGTGGAATAGTTTAAACATGATTATGGTTTCTTGTCTATCATAATGTGCACACCCAAGTGTTCCTACAGGTTCAGTTTGGTGTTAGTGGAGACCCCACAACTGTGTAGTTTATAACCGGCCCCCTGCTGTGTGGATAATTAGGAGTCACTGTAGAGCACAGAAGCCAGCTGCTGTTGATAGTGCCATTCACAAGTTACTCTCTGATCACATCAATTGCCCCAATTATTTTTTACAGTACTATTAAAAATTTACAGACCTTGGAGTCTTCCAGGAACAGTTTAGAGTTGCTCTCATCTGCATCACATGATCAATTCTGTTTGTTTCTGAGACAGGGTTTCTCTGTGTAGCCTTGGCTGCCTGGAACTCACTCTGCAGACCAGGCTATCCTTGAACTCACAGAGATCTGCCTGCCTCTGCCTCTTGAGTGCTGGGATTAAAGGCTTGCTCCAGCACCACCCAGCACAAGATCAATTCTTAAAGGGCTTTACTCACACCCATCTAGTGGGGACCTACCTGCCACCGATTGAGGATCTTTCTTCTCTGTGGACATCTCTGCTCTCCTGTGAGCTGTGTTGTGCATGGAGAATGATTGCTTAGCTTAGGATTTAGCTCAGTGGTAGAGTGGTTGTTTAGCATATGCAAGGCTCTGGGCCTGATCTCCAGATGTTTCAGTCTGTGGAGGCCCAAAAATGTGAGCCTATTGCTACCTTGTCTTTGTATTCTTTACTAGTATTTCTAAATCCCCATGCCAGTCTCATCCCCTCTCAGTTTCCGCATCTGAAAACTGTGACTGTGATTCCATGAGCAGTGTTGAAGTTAACACAATATTAGGAACCATCAAATAACTATGTCTGACCGAGAATAGACATGCCATCAATCATCTGCTTGCAGGAAAGTACACGTAGATTAAAATCCCACGTCAGCCTCCCTGAGATTCCAGAAAGAAAAAAAGGTTAATGTAAAGATCTGAGGTGATTTGTGTTTTTCTACTTTGTCGGCTTTTTTTTTTTTTACTTTCAGGGTTTTTAAGACCAAATAAGCCTCTGTTCGGAGCCCTCACTGGCACGGAACTCACTGTCCATCGGCTGGCCCCGAACACAGTTCCTGCCTGTGTCCTGAGTGCTGGAATCACAGATGTGAGCTACACATCCAGCTACACAGGGCTCTTGTCATTGTTTCTCTTGTCCGTTTTGCTGAGAAAGACTAATATGGGCTGGGTATGGTGGCACAGGCCAGTAATCCTGCTACTAGGGAGGTAGAGATAGGAGGATGGGGAGTTCAAGGTCATCCTTACTAGTTAGTGTGTTTTAGGCCAGCCTAGGCTTCAGAAGACCCTGTCTCAGAAAATTGGAGTGTGGGGGATGGGCACAAAGGCCAATATGGATGAGTCAGTAGCTTAGGGACTTACTACCACAGAGTCTGTGCTCTCTGGCATTTCAGCTACTGGGAAGAGGGAACATGACAATGATTTTTAAAATGGGGAGCGGTTAAAAGAGGACATTAGGGCAGGGAGGCTGGCATCACTGGACTGTGGGAGAGTTTGTGCCTTGATAAGTCACACAGCTCTGTCAAGATAATTAGTAAAACAGTTTAAAACCAAATTGCTTAGGGTGTCAGGGGGTTGAGTTCAATGGTAGAATGCTTGCCTAGCAAACACAAGGCCCTGGTTTTGGTTTCTAGCATGGGTGTGGAAAATATGTGTTCAACTCACTTAAGCAAGAGATAGGAAAAAACCCAGAGACCAGAGATGACGGGCAGTGAATCTTAGGGAGCTGAGATCAAGGGTTTTAATCTATAGTGTACTTTCCTGCAAGCAGTTCTCCATTTTGCTAGAAATGGGAAGAAGAGAGGAAATAAAATTTAGTCCCAGTACTTGGGAGGCACAGGCAGGCGGATCTTTGTGAGTTCGAGGCCAGCCCAGTCTACAAAGCAAGTTCCAGGACAGCCAGGGCTACATAGAGAAACCCTCTCTCAAAAAACCAAACAAAAATTGATAGCAAACCCACTGTCAGCCATAGTCACGTGATGGTTGCTGATACTGTGTTAACACTGCTCATGGAACCGCCGTCAGGTTGCAGATGAGGAAGCAGACGAGACTGGAACAGTGTTCTGTCACACCCCAAACACCGCCTCTTCTGCACCCACCCTGAGAACAGTTCCTGTTATCTTTACTGTGTTACACCCTTGGCTGGAGGAGGTATAAGCCCTGGATTCAATACCCAACAACACAAAAGTCTGAGCCTTCTAAATTTACAGGATAGGGGATGACCATAAATGAAGAGATTTTATTTTTTACTGTTTGGATATGTAGTGTTCTTCCAAAGGGCTCTTGTATTTGAGGGTTGGTCTCACTTTGGTGGCACTGTTGGGTGACTGACTTCATCAACAATCGGTCCATATATTAGTTCATAAACAAATGGCTCTTAGGGCCTTGGAAGGAAAAACAGGTCACTGAGGGTAGACCTTTGAAGCATATCTTGTCTCAGGCCACTTCCTGTCACTCCTTGTTCCTATACAAGATGAACACTTCTGCTCCATCCTGCCCTTCTGACATGAAGCATTGGAGCCTAGGACCATGAACCCAATAAGCCCTAGCTTGTGTAAGTTTTCTCAGGTATTTGTTACAGTGACCAAAAATCTGAATAACCACCCTCCAAAATGTAATGCTTTTACAACATGCAATCCCTCTCCTGCTGCAAATGCTCAGTCTGCCGGCAGCCTGTTTTTCCAAACCAAACTATGGAGAAGTGCATGGATCCTCAGCAGAAATGTGAAGTTGTGCTGGGGTCCGTTTATCCAGGGATCACTGTCAGGCATAGAACCTTTCTCACTTAGCCCTCCAGCATTCCCGTGAGGTCGCAACACCATTTCACGGATAGAAAAGCTGAGGCTTAGAGCTTCAGGATACACACCTGTAAGAGCCTGGGCCAGGATCAGAATCAAGGGCTTTTTGGAGGGTAAAGTCTATGCTCCAGGTTATTACACCACAGCCTCTTAGAGGACAGAGGTGGCAGCCGTGCCAGCACACAGGTACAGGGGCACCATCAGCCCACTCTGCCTGATGCTTTCACTTCTGGAGACAGGCTATCGCTCTGTATCTCAGGATGGCCCTGATAACCCTCAGCCTCTCGGGTGCGGGATGTTAAGGGTGTGAGCCACCAGGAACTGGAAGTGCTACAGCCATGGCCAGTGCTAGCTGTTCTGCTTAGTGGCAGCAGTGCCCATCAAACCACCTCTTACCCTTCTGGTTGTGAGCATGGCCTGTAACAGCTGAGCCATCTCTCTGGCTCTGTATCACCATCTCTTGATGAAGATAGGGTGACCATTATGGAAGATTCCAGAACACGTGTGCCAGAGACGGGTGTGGCGACTCTCACCTGTAATTCTAGCACATGGTAGGCACAAGAAGGAGGACCGCTGCATGTTTCTGTCAGCTTAGGGCGGAGTGAGCCTTTGTTTCAAAAACAAAAACACGAAAACAAAACAAAACAAAAAACTAGAAAAATCTGTAGTACTCAGGGGTCTAAGAGGACACATATACAGTAAAAAGGGCTTAACGTACCCTGGTTTTTCCTCAAGGTACTTTTTCTACAAGTTAATTCTTCAACAACTAACCAGATTGCTGTCCACGCTTCCCAAAGCAAATGTCAGGGAAGCATACGAGGAATGAAAATTCTCGGGGGCAGTCCGATACAGAACACATACAACAGACTCCTGTAAGGTGTACAGCAAAGCATTCTGCTGAAGTTTAGCCCATATTTCCCCAATTCTTGGGCAAAGTAACCTTCACTGCCTTTGAAATCTGCACACCAAACCTTGGAGAAAACCATAGCTACTCTCACATATGTCCAGCCAGATGTATGGGTACCCTCTGTGACTTTTATTCAATCTGGAAGACCTTTCCTTCATTCCTCTAAATTTCAGAGTCTAAAGCCAAGGACCAATGAGCCACATGACCACCATGTTTAGGGTTTCCACTCATGGGAACTAGATTCTTTTTTGTCTGTTTAAGACAGGGTTACTCTGTGTAGCCCTAGCTATTCTGGAGATCAGGCTAGCTTTGAACTCACCCGAGTGCTGAGATTAAAGGTGTGTGCCACCCTGTGCACCTAGATTCTTCCACATGGGATAGCATCACTTGCCATTCCCACATGACCAAACACAGTTTATATAAACTGACACATGAACCCTTGGTTAAATTATAATGACAGAATGTTTCAATTTTTTTGAGGTATATTTTCTTGTCTTAGTCGGTTTTATTTATTCATATTTATTTATTTGGGTTTTTTAAAGACAGGGTTTCACTGTAGTTTTAGAGCCTGACCTGGAACTAGCTCTTGTAGACCAGGCCTGCCTCTGCCTCTCGAGTACTGGGATTAGAGGTGTTCACCATCATGCTTGGCTAGTATTGTATTGATATTTTGAATTATATGATGCTTAATATAAAGAAGCACTCAGGGCCAGGCGGTGGTGGCACACGCCTTTAATCCTAGCACTCGGGAGGCAGAGGCAGGCGGATCTCTGAGTTCGAGGCCAGCCTGCTCTACAAGAGCTAGTTCCAGGACAGGCTCTAGAAACTACAGGGAAACCCTGCCTTGAAAAACAAAAAAAAAAAAAAAAAAAGCACTCAATTACTCTAAGCAATTCCTGTAAGCAGTTCCTGTTGGAATGGCTGTTGAGTCTCGGGTAAGGAGACCTGGGATGGTATTAGGTTCTTTGACATGTACAGAAAATTAAGAAGAGTAAAAAAAAATCTCATCTCTGTGTTCTAGTGATTCCTTAAAAAATATACTCAGGGGACTGGAGAGATGGCTCAGAGGTTAAGAGCATTGCCTGCTCTTCCAAAGGTCCTGAGTTCAACTCCCAGCAACCACATGGTGGCTCACAACAATCTGTAATGGGGTCTGGTGCCCTTTTCTGGCCTGCAGAAATACAGACAGACAGCATATTGTATACATAATAAATAAATATTTAAAAAATCAGCAACAGTATCAAAACAGAAATAAAAAAATATACTCAGGCTGCATGGTGGTGGCACCCACCTTTAATCCCGTACTCAGGAGGCAGAGACAGGTGGATCTCTGTGAGTTCGAGGCCAGCCTGGTCTACAGAGCGAGTTCCAGGATAGCTAGTTAGAACTGTTACACAGAGAAATTCTGTCTCAAAAAAAAAAAAAAAAAAAAAAAAACCAAAACCAAAACCAAAAACACACAAAAAATTTGCACTTAGGGGCTGAAGATGGCTCAGAGGTTAAGAGCATTGCCTGTTCTTCCAAAGGTCCTGAGTTCAATTCCCAGCATCCACATGGTGGCTCACAACCATCTGTAATGGGGTCTGGTGCCCTCTTCTGGCCTTCAGGCATAGACACAGACAGAATATTGTATAGATAATAAATGTTTTTTAAAAATTTGCATTTAGGAGACAGGTGTCAGGCCACATGCCTATAACTCTTATCTCCTAGAGGGCTGAAGCAGGAAGATTGAGAATTGAGGCCATTCTTGGCTACATAGACTCTAAAAAAAAACTAATAAGGGTGTGTCTGTGTGCTGGGAATGTAGCTCAGTTGGTAAAACTGCCTAGCTTGTAGCCTGTACTTAATCCTAGCTCTTGGAAGATAGAAGCAGGTGGATCAGAAGTTCAAGGTCATCCTCAGCTATACTGAGAGATCTAGGTTAGCCTCAGGTATATTAGACCTTCTAACAAAACAAAAAGCTCCAAAGGGACCTTTCCATCTAGAAAGGGCACTGGGAATCCTCTATCTTCAGCACGAGGTTGGTGAAACTTGAAACTATTTGATAATTGGCCCAGACAACTTGTATGGAGACCAGCTGGAGAAGAATCCAGCTTCAGCTCTCTCCACTCCTTTCTCTTATGTTCTCCTCTCCTGATTTATGACATCCAGTGTCATCTTAAGGAGTTATTTTTAGGCTGTGCATGGTGGCTGCATGCCTGTAAGCCCAGCACTCTGCCTTGAGGCCAGCCCGTGTTGCACAGTTAAGATGCAGGGCGTGTTCTTCTTGGATTTATTTTTCTTTTTTTTTTTTTTTTTTTTTTCTTTTTTTTGTTTTTTGAGACAGGGTTTCTCTGCAGCTTTAGAGCCTGTCCTGGAGCTAGCTTTAGTAGACCAGGCTGCCCTCGAACTCACAGAGATCCGCCTGCCTCTGCCTCCCGAGTGCTGGGATTAAAGGCGTGCGCCACCACCGCCCAGCTAGATTTATTTTTAATTATGTGACTGTGTGTGCACATGTAAGCGGCTGGAGTTACACACAGTTGTGACCTGCCTCTCATGAATGCTGGTCTCACTCTGGCTGCCCTGGAACTCAATATGTAGACCAGGCTGGACTGGAACTCACAGAGATCCTCCCCCTGCCTCCTGAGTGCTTGGATTAAAAGCACGCATCACTCTGTCCAACTGCTGAATTATTTCCTTGGTCCTCCTACAATGAAGAACGGCCCATTTGTGGAACCAGTGCACCACTATCTTTTCCATGCTTCAGGACACATGCTCCACCTTGCCCCCTTTCCCTACCCTCCGCCCTTCAAAAAGCTATCTTTCCAGGCAGTCTGGGATGTGGAAGCCTTCCGATTTGAGTCTTTCTATAGTGCCTGAATTCTGAAGGGCCGAGAAGGAATTTCCCAAAGTTTGCCCGTTTGGCAGGTCTTTGTCCAGTCGGGATGTTGAAATATTAAGAATAAGGAAGAAATACGAACTCCGTTTGCAGTAGTTGCCAACTGGAAAAGTTCGAGTGGCCGTTCAAAAGCCTGACTTTCTCCTGTGAGTCGCTTGTCGTCCTTCAGTCTCGTTCAGATATCTGGTCAAGGAAGCCTCAGAGGAAAACACAAAGCCGAGCAGTTACTTTGAAGTCAGTGTCCTGGCTTGTGAGACTAGGTGAAGAAAGTGACTTTTTCCCTTCGGCGCTGGGGTCAGAGGGGGAGCCCTTTCCCATGCAGGAAGCCCTCCCATCGCAGCTCACCGTCTCAGCAGACACTGTGGGGGGCAGGCCTGTTTTTCCACGCTGCCATTTACCCTCAGACCCCCCGAGCACCCCGGGAGGCCCGTTCGTCACCAGAGGTTGCAATGGAACCTCCCTCTCGGTGCTCGGAGAGAGTCCCCCGGAGGTAGCCCTCCGCTGCGGAGGGGGGCACACTGGTGAGGGCTCGGCTCCGCTCCCAGGACACCTTTGTCCCTGGAGAACGCGGCCGGTCAGGTACGTGGAAGGAAGGCGGATGCGCTCGGCGAGATTTCCGCGCCTGTGGCGTGGGGTCTGGGGAACTGGACGGTGGCTGCGGGGAATGGCGGGCCCGGCGGCCATCGGGTGGGCACCGCGAACTCCGTGACTCCCCCAACTCGCGCCGGCGCCCCCTTTCTCTCCGATCCGTCCCCGGGCAGAGCAGCCTCACTCCTCACCCAGATGTGTGCAGATCAGGGCCCGCGCGGCGGCGGCAGGCGAGCCGCTCCGACGCTGCTCCGCGACCCGGGACGCAGCCCGATCGCCGGGTACACAAAGGTGGCTCCCGAGGCTCCGGCCCGGCCGCTGCCCCGGCGCCCCCGGGCCGACTAACCGCCCCTCGTGTCGCAGTCGGGCCGCCCGCGCAGCCAGCCGCCCGCCCTCGGCAGCCCCGTCGGGCGCGGCCTCCTCCGCCGGCCGGCGCGGGGTCCCCCGGCTAACCCCTGCCCGCCAGCCCGGCCGCTGATTGGAGGAGGCGGAGCGCCGGGGCAGCGCCCCCCCAACAACACCTTCGCGTCCCCTCCCCCACCGGCGGCCTAACCCCCCCACCTCAGAACCCCCCCCCCGCCTCCCAGCCGTGCAAATCTCGCGAGGAAACACGCGGTTTCACTAGTGTGTTTACACCGATCACTACTAATCCGGACCGAACCGATCCGGATTAAGGGGCCGGAGGCGGGTCCTGGGCACCAGCGGTTCCGACCCCCCCACCCCCGCCCTCGGCGCCGCACCCGAGTGGCCCCCGGCCGAGCGGGCCCCCACTCCCCGGCCCGACCCGGGCCCCTCTGCGCCTCCCTTGGCCTTTGTCCGGCGCCAGGAGGCCGGTCCCGCGCCCCCCGCGGCCGCCCGGGCCCGGGCCCGCGTCAGGCGCCTGGCTCCGTACGCGAGCTCGGGGATCTGCGGCCTCCGCGGCCCCCCTCCCCCGCCCGCCCTCTCGTGGAGCCCGGCGCCGGCGGCGGCTGCCCGGGCAGGGGGGTTGCGGGGCGCTCAGGAGAGGCCCCGGCTCCGCCCCGGGCCTGCCCAGGGGGAGAGCGGAGCGGTCAGCAGCCGGGTCGGGTCGGGGCCCCTCCCGAGAGGAGCGTGGAGCGGCAGCGGCGGCAGGTGAGGAGCCGAGCCCGGGCCGGCGGAGGGCGCCGGGCCTGGGAGAGTAACCGTCCCGGGGACCCCTCGGCCTGAGGAGGCTGCCACCCGGGCCGGCGTCGGGCCGCAGCTCCTTGGCACCGAGGCGGGAGGCGCTCCCCGAGGGCTGCGGGTCGCGGAGGGGCTGTGTCGAAGATGGGCCAGGCCCAGGCCTGGGAATGGGGCGGTCGGCCTGGCGAGAGAGGGGACTCCGGGGAGCCGGAGGCCTCCGCAGCCTCCCGGGCGCCCCCGACACTGTCCCCCGCTCCCTCCTTGACAGGTGGGCCCAGAGTTAGGGGAAAGTTTGGAGCCGGCGAGGGGCGTCGGGACCAGGCCCCTTCGGTCCTGCTTCCCGGGTTGGGGCTGCTGGGAGGATCCCGGTCCCAAGGCTCGCCGGAAAGAGATGGGATGGAGATTTTTCTCAACATGAGTTGACATTAAATGGGATAACTGCTGGGGCCTCCTTTTCCGGACCAGGCCTGGGGATGGAGGTTTGGGAAATGTTTCCAGGGACCTTGGGATTGGGGAGAGACTGCAACCTCTGCCATTCCGACCTCGATTAGGCAGGGCGAGTGGCGAGCAAGGCCACTTACCCACTTAGGGAAAACTCAGTTTTCTTCCCAGTCTTTTTTATTTTAGAGATGCCTTTCTGCCCTTCTAACAATGTCCTAATTCCTTCTCCAACTAGTACTTGCTATGTGTGAGTGAAACTTTGTCACCCTTTGCCCCGGGCTCTCTCAGTCCAGGAAGGGAAATGAAAGTTAGGACTTGTGGAGGGGATGTTACTGGAAATCGTGGAGTTATTAGATTGCAGAGGAGGTTTGATTCATGTTTTCGGTGAACTTTAAAAATTAAGCCAGTCTAACACAGTCGGTGATGTGGTCCAAGGGTTTCTATGACATGATGTTTCCCCACGTTTTACATTGAAGAGCTTTGCTGTGCATGGTGCAAGTGTTCGCTCTTCCAAAGGTTGGCCGGACTGGCTCCGAGTGTCTGCATTATTGGTCGGGGAAGGAGTTTAAAAATGGTGTCGTCCTGCCCCTCCCTGCCTGGGAGTGCTAAAAGCAGACCTCCAGAGTGGAGGGAAACCTACTGCTTCAAGGAGTGGTCAGAAAAAAGATTTTGCGAAGGAATTGTTGCAGCGTTAATATTAATTTCCTGAGTGAATGTAGGTTGACGGTTTATCTTGGGTTCTTCATTAACTTTAAAATGAGCGAATTCCAGTTCATTAGCTCCTATGAGCTGTCAGGGAGAGGGGCTATGCAGTAGGGTTACTTGAAGTTATTTGCAGCTTCTGATTCATTCTGTATTCATTTGAAATTATTAATGAATTATAATTTTAGCTTAAGAACTAGTTCTTATGTGTTTGGGAGAGAAACGTCTGAAAGCACTTAGATGGAAAGGCGGATGGAAAGAGCGGCTGTGTCCAGGTTTGCCCTTCTTTCCCCTCCGCTTACCTTTTGCAGAGATAGTTTGCTGTTTCTTCTTATTTACTTAGTTTTTATTTATGAGACAGGGTCTCATTGTGAAGTTCTGGCAGACTAGGCTGCCCTCAAATTTATGGCTGTATGCTGCTTATATGGGATTACAAGGGTGGGAATGGGTCTCTCTTCCCCAGTAAAGATCAAACTAGAAATTCAGGAAAAAGACCCTCCTAGAAGAGAGCTTGAGCTGCTATGTAATCTAAAATAGCTATTGATAACGTCAGATAACTTTAATGAATATAACACTTGAATGTCTATTTTCTTGGAGGTTTACTAATTCCTGTGAGCTTTCTTACACATGAAACTTTTTCTACCATTTAGTTGTTCATGGCTTCTTGACCCTCTTTCCTCCTGTAGAAATGATGGAAGAATTGCATAGCCTGGACCCACGAAGGCAGGAATTACTGGAAGCCAGGTTCACTGGAGTCGGCGTTAGTAAGGTGAGTACTGGCAAAGACGGATATTCACAGTACGGCTTGGACACATTTAGGAATGGAATAGAAGGTTTGGGTGGCAGGACATGCTGGTTACAGAGGAGATTTGTTTCGTGGACCAGTAAACTTTGAAATCTTGCCAGTCATTCCTATATGTTTAAGGGTTAGTTTGGGAGAGTATGCGTCTTTCCCCTTTGAATAGAGCGGAAGCTTCCTGAGGGACTTGTTGCAAGGATACTGGTTGGATGTGGGTCTAGAGTCTCTTCTGTGTTTTGTTAAAATTTCTCAGTTATTCAGGAAGAAAGTCATTGTAAATCTTTCACCCACTGGGTCTGTTGGGGTTACATACAGAGCACTGTGGGATCTTCACACACGGGGTCTGTCGACGTTACCTACAGAGTGCTGTTGGCTCTGGTGAAATCTGTCAGTTCTCCAAGTCTGCAACTAGCAGATTTCTCCCGGTTCTTTCCTTAGACTGCTTTTTCACTCTCCTTAATTACTACTAGTAAAGTGTTTTCATCCTTTTAATTTGTTTTTTATCTATATGAGTGCTTGCTTGCATGCATGTGCATGCATGTTTAGCGCCTGTAGAGGCCAAAAGAGGGCATCACATGTGCTGAAATTAGGTTTAGAGGGGTGTGAACTGCCATGTGGTCCTGGTACCTGAACCTGGTCCTCTGGAAGAACAGTGTTACCTGATGCACTGTCTGTCTGGTTCCTACTACTTTCGTTCTTGTGGAAGTGTAAACTGAGATCAAGCCCACATCATTGGGCAGGTGGAATGTCGCTCACACTGTTCTGGCTTTCTGTGTGTCTTTCTGTACCTGCTTATTTACCCTCTCTTCTCAAGGGATGGATTTAGTGCGTTATATATGTCTGTTTGTAATGTTTTCTTTAAAAGCTTCGCTCCACCCAAGGTTGTCATTTTACTTGAGCTTGAGATAAGTGATATGTGCATGTTAATCTCTGATTTGTGTAATTGATTTCCGTCTTTTTAAAGTAATGCTGTGTCTTACAGACTTGTTAACTTTCATTCTCTGGCCAGCTGTTTCTTCAACAAGAAGGTGTATGTTAGGTTTATACTTGGAAAATCTTAACTTTGATGGATCACAATTTTAGTGAGCTGGGATAGTTTGGTAGTTTTTACTTATTTGAAAAGCACATAGTACCTGTTGTCTACTGGGCATTGTACAGGTGTTGTGGACGATATCTCAGTGCAGTGCCTTTAAACCTGCAGAAAAGGGAAGAGAAATAAGAAATACTACAATGAGAACTATATTAGAGCTCTGATAAGAAAACACAAGATTTGTTACCTTAATAGCTAATAAGTCTTGGTTTTTGAGATAAGGTCTCATGTAGTTTAGCCTGGCCTGGAACTTGCTATGTAGCCCAGGCTAGCCTTGAACTCTTTGATTTTTTTGCTTCCATCTCTCAAGTACTGGGAGCCTCCCAAGGGTGAGCTGCCACTTCCAGCTTTAGTGGTCCTTTTAGTTTTTGTTTTGTTTTTGAGATGGGTAGGCAAGGTTTGCCTGTGATTGATTACAGGCCACCCCAGGCTGGTAAGCACTGGGATACAGGCATGTACCCTTCTACCTGGCTGGAATTAGGTGCTTGAATACTTAGTCTTCAGATACTCTAGTAACTGACTTTTGGTGGCACTTTGGAGTGGCTAAACCCCTGATTGTTACATACTGAAGATGAACTTGCAGACTTAAATTATTTGTTCAAAGGGAAGTGGCCTCAGAAAGAAGTGCACAGTATTATTTGAATATTAAGTTTATATCTGGGCCAATGATGACACACTTATTTTTCCTGCCCTAGAACTCTTATTGATCTTCCTATCTCAGTTTTCTGGGTGCTGGTACTACATGAGTGACCATACTAGGACTTGTTTCTAATTGTTGATGGATTGATTGATTTTTGTGGTATAAAGGATCAAACCTAGGGCCTTGTATATGCTAGGGAAGCACCTTACCATTGAGTTGTGTCTCTAGTCCTTTGGGTTTTTTTGGTGGTGGTGTTTTTTGAGATGGTCTCGTTTTGCAGCCCTGCTTTCCAGGTGCAGGATTAAAGGCATGTGTCAGTACACCTAGCCAGCTGTTTTTAACTTACTATGTAGCTCAGGCTTGAACCAGTGATCTTCCTGCCTTAGCTTCTTGAGGTCTGGGATTACACTGTTGTATGTGCCTCCCTCTTTCTCTCTCTCTCTCTCTCTCTCTCTCTCTCTCTCTCTCTCTCTCTCTCTCTCTCTTTCTTTCTTCTTTAATATACATTGGTATCTTGCCTACATGTATGTCTGGATGAGGGTGTTGGATCCCCTGTAAGTAGAATTACAGACATTTGTGAGCTGCCATGTGAGTGCTGAGAATTGAACCTGGATCTTCTGGAAAAGCAGCAAGTGTTCTTACCCACTGAGTCATCTCTCCAGACCCTCTCTGTTTTGTCTTTTAACTTATGTCATTTATTTATTTATCTATCATATTTATTTTTATTTTTTTGGAAACAGGATCTTACTGTACAACCTAGACTGTCCTGAAACTTGGTTTGGGCTAGTCTCAAATTCATGGTCCTCTTGTCTCTCTTCAGGTGCTGGGATTATAGTTGTGTTCAGTTAAGGCTCATAATTAAATCTATTCACATGGTTTCCTACTAAGAAAATTTGTATTTAAACTTTGTGTAGTTTTTACTAATCTTTGTTGGGATGGTTTCTTCCCCCCCGCCCCCCCTTTTTTTTTTTGGTTTTTCAAGACAGGGTTTCTCTGTAGCTGTGGAGCCTGTCCTGGAACTAGCGCTTGTAGACCAGGCTGGCCTCGAACTCACAGAGATCTGCCTGCCTCTACCTCTTGAGTGCTGGGATTAAAGGCATGCACTACCACCACCCAGCTGGCTTCTTTCCTTTTATGTGTAGCTGCATAATGGTTATATCAAAGTTTACCTTTGAAATAGGTCCTGGTGATGGGAATGAATGACATCGTGATTTTACTTCCCAGACTTCAACTTAAAATCATGTAAACAAGTTGTGGGGAAACTTTTATGTACACATGGGAAACTGAGGTAGTAAGATCACAAGTTTGAAGCCAGCCTGGAGTACATGGTAAGACCCTGTCCTAGAGAACAGACAAAAACCCAAAACCTCAAAAAATACTTTCCCATATAGTGTCTGTTTGATAGGAAGTTCATCAGTACTCAGTTGCTTTTATGCCATTAATTGTATATTTTGACATGTCTATCATGGTGAGTACACTTATTTCAATAAATGTATTATTTAGTGATCAGCATAAAACAGTTGATTTTTGTCAAGAGACTTGAAAGAAAAGTTACTGCATTGTTTACAGAGACAGGAAGAGGAAAAGATAACTTTTTTTATATAGAACATTTTTTGAGAGAGTCTCATGTAGTTGAGGGTGGCCTTAAACTCACCAAGTAGTTAAGGATGACCTTGAACTCCTGATTCTCTTGCCCTTGCTGCCTTCAAGTGCTGGGATTACAAGAGGGGGCCCCCACATCCAGCAAAGATAGCACTTTCCTTTACTGCTTCTCTTCCTATGAGGGTTAGGGCTAGGCATTATATCTCTTAGGTCATTGATTGAAATGAGGCCGTGGGATTGGGTAAAAAGGAGGCTTTTGGTGAGACTTCTCTTCGTGGTTTTACACAACTTGTTATGGGTCATGCTTTCCCAGTGAGGATGTCACTGTTGTTCATAGCTTTCAGTTTGTTAAGATCAAGAAAGGTTTCCGCCCTTGCTGCTCCAGAGAGAGCAGAGTGATAGCCTGTGATGGTGCCATCTAGTGGGATCTTTGCAGTCTCTTGAGTTCTTCTAAGTGCTCAGGATACTTTGAATACTTCCTGATGCCCATAGTAGGACGACAGTCAGTGCCATTGTAGACTGTTTCCAAATGGCCAAGCAGGCTATAAATTGTTGCAGTATTTGAGCTTTCTGGTTATTGTAGATCTTCTATCATATTGCTTTCACTCCTTTACACCTGAAAGTCAGTATGAGTTATAGAATTTTGGTTAAAACAAAATGGCCAAATTGCCATATTTCTTTCTTATATTCAAGTGCTTCTTGTTTGTATTTTGACATTTAATTTTACAGTTTTTTGGGTTCTTGCACAGCACTCTAATGCATTAATTTTGTCAAAATTATTAGATTTATTTAATAATAGTTAATAAGCCAGAATTAATTTGTTTAGGGTTTGGTATACATTGTGTAGTTTTGGTTTGAGAGATTGATGTTTTCTGTCAGTTGGTAATCAGGAAAAGAAGTGTTACCTACTCCAAGAAGCCTATAGGGCACGTCCTTTCCATGTGACTGCTGCCTTTTTTGGTTGAGACAGGTTTTCCCTGTGTAGCCCTGGCTGTCCTGGAACTCACTCTGTAGACCAGGCTGACCTCAAACTCAGAGATCCACCTGCCTCTGCCTCCCGAGTGCTGGGATTAAAGGTGTGTGCTACCATGCCTAGTTCAAGATCTCTTTCTTTAAGCACTGGATAATTCACTTTTCATAATGTAAAACTGACTATATCTTTTTTCAATTAAGACTTGTCACAGTTTTTATTAATTATTCTGCTCCTGGTTAGCAATTTAAATGTGTGTTGTCTCTGATTCTGGAGATGGAAGGGTAGGTGGATTCCAACCTTTCTTGTACTATTGCTTGTACCTGGTTGAATATACTTAAAATATTTTTCATTACATTTATTTATGTGTACAGAATTGGTGCATGTGCCATTTCACACTTGTAGAGATCAGAGGACAACTTGTGGGAATTGGTTCTCTCCTTCTACCATGTGAATCCCCGAACTAAACTGAGGGCAGTACTTTCATCTGCTGAGCCATCTCCTGACCCCCTTGCTGTATATATTTGTAAGATATATAGAGGTTAATTTATATCTTTAAAAGAGAGATGTTGTTTAACAGATCTGTACTTAACTCAGTGATTTAGTAGATACTCTCCATTCTCTTTTTACAAGCTGTGTTGTCAAACATGGAATTGCTCCCATCAGTTGAGTTATAGACTCGCTAAGGATTACTTTATTACAGTGTGCTTTGTAATTGCATAATATCGATTTGTATAAACAATGAAATATGATTGTAAAGTCAAAGATTTTTTTATTTCTTTGCAAACTAGGTTAACTGCCCCAGAAAGCCTAATTAAGGTATCAATAAGGAGATATGTACACATCTGTAAATATATTTGTATATACATACATACAAGTTGGTTTATGAAGTGATGGGTTCCATTATAGCGATTTCATGCGTGGACACCATTATACTTTGCTTGTTTTCATCTTCTTCTCCAGCTGTAACTTTTTTGATACTTTGAGACAGGCTTTCTCTGTGTAGCCCTGGCTGTCCTGGAACTTCTTATGTAGACCAACCAGGCTGGCCTTGAACGCACAGAGTTCCAGCTGCCTCTGGATTAAAAGTGTGCGTTAGCTCCCACCGCCAGCCTACTGCAGTTTTTTTTTTCATATGGGAGAATCTTCGTTAGGTCTTTGGCAATTATCTTTTACGCTTTCACTTTGCTTTTTAAAGAAATCAAAACTGGAAATTGTAGATAAATTATGGGTGTAGTTTTATTAAGATTACACTTCATGGTTTTTTTTTTTTAAAGATTTTATTATGTATACATTGTTCTGTCTGCATGTGCACCTGCAGGCCAGAAGAGGGCACCAGATCTCATAGATGGTTGTGAGCCACCATGTGGTTGCTGGGTCTTGACTCAGGACCTCTGGAAGAGCAGACACTGCTCTGTTACCCTGAGCATCGCTCCAGCCCACTTCATGTATTTGTAACTCCAAAGGCCTTTCTCAAAAAATTGATAAAAGAATAAACATTTAAGGAGCTTGAAATGAAGCTGAATTGGTAGAGAGCTTGCCTATTGTTTGTGAGGCCCTACATTTAACCTCCAGCACCCCATAAACCAGACATGGTGATACAGGCCCGAGGTCCTAAGCAGTCCAGAGGTGGAGGCAAGAGGATCAGAAAGTTAGGGTCATCTTTGGCTACATAGCAAGTTCAGAACCAACTTGGGCCGTGTATCAAAGAAAGAAAAAAATGTATATTTAAGGTTAGGGATGTAGCTCAGTGGTAGAGTACTTTGCTATCATTTGCCTAAGCCCTGGGTTTAATTATGTTTGTTTTCCATTGTGGTAGCAGAATTACCTGTGAAAAATCGACAGAGAGGAAATATTGATTTCTGTTTACTGTTTCAGTCTGATTTTTTGACTCTGTTGTTTCTTGGCTTATATAGTGCGACAGAACATCATTGTAGAGAAGGCTTGGAGCACAGCTGCTTACCTCATGATGGCAGGAAGCAGAGCAAGAAAGGATGCAGAGACAAGAAACTTGACCTTATTAGCCTAAGTCCCCCATGTTTCTATCACCTTCCAAGAGCCTGTCAGGAAACCATCAGTGATTAAAATCCCCATCCAAGATGACCCAGTGGGTCAAGGTGCTTGCCACCGAGCATGATGGCCTGAGTTTGTTTCTTGAGACTCAGATGGTAGAAGAAGAGAAACAGTTCCCACAGCTTGTTGTCTGACTGCCACACACCCACCATAGCGCATGTGTACCGCCCCACACATGTACACACAGCCTCGTGTGTACATATATATAAATACAGGTAATACATTAAAACAAATAAAAAATAAAACAGCCAAGTAGTGGTGGCGCACACTTTTAATCCTAGCACTTGGGAGGCAGATGCAGGTGGATCTCTGAGTTTGAGGCCAACCTGACTTTATACACACAAACACACACACACACACACACACGTATATGGTTCCAGGATAGCCAGGTCTATACAGAGAAACCCCATCTTGGAAAAAGAAAAACCAAACCAAAACTACCCCTGTCGATGAGGTCAGAGCTCTTTCGATCCACTCTCCAAATCCCCACCTTTGAACATGGCTGAAATGGGTACCAAGTTGTCAATACACTGTTTGGGAAATCTTTTTGGTTCAAATTATTATGAATTCTTAGTATTACCAAAATTTTTTCTTTTGCTACTTTTTATAAAACTTATTTTGCTTAATGTGTTTTAGTGTTTTCCTGCATATGTTGTGAACGGTGTGCATACCTGGTGCCCTCAGGTCAGAAGAAGGCATCTGGTCCCCTGGACCTGTGAGCCACCATGTGGGTGCTAGGGACTGAACCTGGGCTCTCTGCAAGAGCAACAAGTGCTCTTAACTGATGAGCCATCCCTCCAGTCCCTACTTACATTATTTATAGCACAAGGTTCAAAGCAGGATTTCCTGTCACTTAGCAAAATCAAAGGTGGAAGTGTTGAAGAGTTCCTCCCAAGCACCTGGAGGTCGTAAGAACACCCCTTCCTCAGGATGTCAGCTGGGAAATGGCCCCTGACAGAGGCTCCACAGACACTCAGATGCCATTATTCCCCTTGAGGAGAACAGTGAGAAGGGACCACACCCAGCTCTGGTTAGACATTCTAAAAATGCCGGTATTACAGTACTCTTGCTTTAGTGGTTCCCAATGTCCTTTCTGCTTTAAAGGTCTTCTATCCTTTCTGCTCTTATTGCTGATTTTTTTTTTTAGATTTATTTATTTATTATGTATACAAAATTCCTTCCATGTATGTTTGTATGCCAGAAGAGGGCACCAGATCTCATTATAGATGGCTTTGAGCCAACATGTAGTTGCTGGGAATTGAACTCAGGACCTCTGGAAGAGCTGTCAGTGCTCTTAACCTCTGAGCCATCTCTTCAGTCCTTATTGCTGATTTTTACAGTAGTTCCAATATGTGTCTTTATCAAAGTCTGATGTGGTAACACCTTTGCCCACATTTAGACCAGTCTACAACCTTGAAGAGACAGTAAGACCCTGTCTCAACCCATGCTGTACAGCACTCATTGTTGTAGAAAACCAGTGTTCATTTTCTTTAATTAAAAGAAAGTTATGTGTATATGTATGTGTATGTGAGTGCAGCTGCCCGCAGGTGTCCCTAGTGTTATAGTTGGCGTGCCTGACGTGGGTGTTGGGAACTGAACTTGGGTCCTCTGTAAGAGTAGTGCATACTCTAAACCTTTAAGCTGTTTCTCCAGCCTCTGAGTATTTTTATAACCCAGTGTCTGAGAGACAGGAGAATAATTGAGTTCAGGATTGCCATGCCCACTTGTATTTACGTGGGCTAGAGGATCTTGACTCTGTCCATACCCTTAAGTGCTTTAACCTGTGAGCTGTCTCTCTAGCCCCGTGGTTCTCAATTTTACTAATGCAACCCTTTAATACAGTTCCTTATGTTGTGGTGACCCCATTTTATTACGGGGGCTGGAGAGATGGCTCAGAGGTTAAGAACGCTGGTTGCTCTTCCAGAGGTCCTGAATTAATTCCCAGCAACCATATGTTGATTTCTAACCATCTGTAATGAGATCTGGAGCCCTCTTCTGACGTGTAGGTGTGCATACAGACAGAACATTGTATACATAATAAATAAATCTTTTAAAAAATCATTTTTTTGCTACTCTAGTGAGTCATATTGTAACTATCTATTTTCCGATGGTTTTAGTTTCCCCCTGTGAAAGAGTCGTTCAGCTCCCAAAGGGTTGTGCCTCACAGGTTGAGAACTGCTGCTCTAGTCCTTCTTCAGTTTGCAGTGCTGGGGGTGAAAACCATTGAGTTACATCCCTAGCCGTGAAAGTTTCCCAAAATAAAAAATTTTAAACAGGACATGTGGCTAGCAGGCTGGCCCAGCAGCAAGGTCCTCAGCCTGATTCGTTCGTTTCATTTGTTTTCTGTAGTCCACACTAGGGTTTCAGTGTGCTTCAGGCTTCAGGAGAGCCTTCAGTAGCTATGCTGTCTAAAATTTTACAAACAACAAAATTCATTCTTTTCTTGTTATGTAGCCTAGGCTGGCTTTCAACGTAAACCAAACTTTGGCTTCAGACTAAGAGATATCCACCTGCCTGCATAGCTTGAAGGCACAGGCTACCACACCTGACCCAAAATTCATTCTTAATTTTTGAATATTCCACAGCAGGAATATCACCTGTATAACTGGTCTATTTGATCCGTTGTTAAACAGTAGAGATAACATCCTAGAAAATTAGTCTACAGCAGTCCCACCTTAACACACAGGGACAAATGCCCTGGTGGATACCTGAAACCCTTTCTAGCTTACCTGACCACTGTGACTGTTAGTTCTTGTTGTTAAGGTGTGAGAGCAAAACCAGTACCTTTTCCCCCCTTTTTTATAGCTTCATAGGAGACCCATCTTGGCAACCTCAGCATAACAAATTTTAGCAAATTCAGTGTACAAGTTTTTTTCTTCTTTCTGTATTAACTTATGAACTTCACCTTTTCACTTAGAGGATACACTTTACAGCTTCTCCTTGTACCCCAGTTGGCTGACATCATTCCTCTTGGGTTTGGAGCCAGTAAGTAAAATGAGTGAGGAAGCCAGAGCACTGCAGTGCCGCCAGCAGTCAGTGCTCACCGAGAGGACTGCTGAGTAACAGGTGTCGGTGTGAGGGAGGACACAGCTGCTCACGTGCAAGGTAGGACAGACTCCACGGGATGAGATTTCATCAGCTTACTTAGAACAACATGCAGTTTAAAACTTTAAGAATTACTTCTTCCTGGACTTTTCCACTGAATAATTTAGACTATAGTTGAATGAAAGTAACTACGTCTGTGGAAAGCAAAATCATAACTAAAAATAGAAGGTAAGGGGGCTGGAGAGATGGCTCAGAGGTTAAGAGCACTGGCTGCTCTTCCAGAGGACCTGAGTTCAATTCCCATGGTGGCTTACATCCATCTATGATGAAATCTGATGCCCTCTTCTGGACTGGAGGCATATGTACAGGTGGAACACTGTTTATGTAATAAATAAATTCAGAGAGAGAGAGAGAGAGAGAGAGAGAGAGAGAGAAGGTGACTGTGTGCAGGAAGAAAGCAAAAAGCTACTTAGCAATGAGAACCTTGGTAACATGCAAAGTTAATACACCAAACTGAGAAGAAAGCCTTTCTCTGACTCCTAGATTCTGTGACTGCTATAAAATGCAAGAAGTGTGTCCCAGGAGGATCCCATGGCTTGTGTCAGTTCTGTCAGCAAAGGTATACGGTATAGCAGCATGGGTGTGGGCACTATTGCACACTTGGTTGTTGAAAGGGCTTGGGCTGGCTGAATTAGCTCTGCTTCTGTAGGGCTTCATTTCACCCAGTCCCCCAAATCTGCTTACAGTTTGCAGTGGCAGACGAAGCTTTCCAGTAGAGGGGCATAAGGAGTGTCCCACAGTGTGTCCATACCTAGTATACTTGCTTGCTTGTTTTATTGTTTGTCTTGGTTTTTTTGAGACAGGGTCTTTCTATGTAGTCTGTCTTGGACCTAAGTGTGTCATTTTCACTAAGGCCCAAGTGTTTCACACGTTAGTATAATACCAACAGATCTGCTTTTTTTTCTTTTGAGATAGGGTCTCACTATATATCCTCAGCTGGCCTAGAGCATACTGGCCTCTTAACTCACAGATATCCTCCTGCCTCTGCTTTCTAAGTGCTGGATTAAAGGCATGTGCCACCATGCTTGGTACAAATCTATGTTATCATGTGAAATAGTCAGCCTTGGCCTTGGCCATTCTGTTAGGGGAGCAGCTAGGATGGTTTAACCCCCTCCGTTAATCACTTCAACAGCAGCGGTGGAGATTTGTCATAGAGATGACCTGCCTCTGGTTGTCATTCACCTCTCCATGAACTGTTTAGGTTTTTATAACTTTCTAGAAGTTCAGAAGCCTAGATCTGACTTTCCCTAAGAATTCTGGCTGTATATAAATCATTTCCCCCTACTTTTGACACAAATTTTGACTCTTTTGCTATTGAATGACCGGGATACAGATTCCTTGTCTCGTTTCCCTTGTGCAATAATAATAATAATAATAATAATAATAATAATAATAATAAAGTCAAGCCGGAGCCAGGCGGTGGTGGCGCACGCCTTTAATCCCAGCACTCGGGAGGCAGAGGCAGCCGGATCTCTGTGAGTTCGAGGCCAGCCTGGTCTACAAGAGCTAGTTCCAGGACAGGCTCTAAAAAAGCTGCAGAGAAACCCTGTCTCGAAAAACCAAAAAAAGAAAAAAAAAAAGTCAAGCCGGGGTGAGAGAGATGGCTCATTGGTTAAAAGTGCTTACTGTTCTTACAGAAGAACCGGAGCCCACATGGAAGCTTCCATCTACCTGGAACTAACTCCAGTGCCAGAGGGTCCCGTGTTCTCTAGCTTTAAGAGCTCCTGAACATGGTGCACAGGTATTCACGCAAGCTTATAGCCATACACATTCCTTTTAGAAATCTAGAAATAAAGAAATGACAAGCCAGCACCTCAATTTCCTCCTTCCCGTTAGTCACTTTTCCTTTCAAATCGGGCTAGGACGGAAGAAGCCTGCCATGTGTCTGTTCCTCATTGTAATTCCTCCCCTACACAGGCAAGTTTCCTTTAGCCCAGTGACTTTTTTTTTCCAAGACAGGGCTTCTCGGTGTATCCCGGGTTGTCCTTGAACTTGCTCTATAGACCGGGCTGGCCTCGAACTTACATAGATCTGTCTTCCTCTGCTTCCTGAGTGCTGGGACTAAAGGTGTGCACCACCATGCCTGGCTTAGCTCAGTGGCTTTCAACCTTAATGCTACGATTCTTTAATACAGTTCCTCATGTTGTGGTGACTCCCTTAGCCCTAAAATTATTTTCATTGCTACTTCATAGCTGTAATTGTGCTGTTGTTAAGAATTTTAATGTAAATATTTTTGGAGATACAGGTTTGCCATGGGTTGAGAATTGCTGCTCTAGGCAGACAGCTCAGCCTCAGTTGTGTATGTGATCACTAATAGTATGGGCCACACAAGTACTGCCACAGCTTCCTTACAATTTCAGAGGTGCAGTATTTTTTCTAGTCCTTAGGCCATTTTCAGGACATACTTGCACTCATGGTAGACCATGTCACCTCATGCCACTGTTTTTTTTTTTTTTTTTTTTTTTTTTTGGTTTTTCGAGACAGGGTTTCTCTGTGGCTTTGGAGCCTGTCCTGGAACTAGTTCTTGTAGACCAGGCTGGTCTCGAACTCACAGAGATCCGCCTGCCTCTGCCTCCCGAGTGCTGGGATTAAAGGCGTGCGCCACCACCGCCCGGCTCATGCCACTGTTAAGGAAGATGACAGTCCTTGGGATTGACATCCTGACTCCTCTTTGATTCTGTCAGGTTCCTGTTAAGATGCAGGTATTGCCATATTTCTGTTTTGTGACAGCAGAGGTCATGGCAAGCCTAGAGGAAATCGTTATATTACATGTTTAATGAGACGGTGCCAGGGAGCTGGAGAGATAGCTTGGTGGTTAAGAGCACTTGCTGTTCTTGTAGAGGACCTCTGTTTCATTCCTGGCACTTAACAGTTTGTAACTCCAACTCCAGGGGATCCAATGTTCTCCCCTGGCTTCCTGGGCACTGGGTACGCACATGGTGCGTGGACATTCATGCAAGTGAAACGCTCATATACATAGAATAAAATTTAAATGGTGGAATGAAAAGACAGTGCCAGTAGGGACTGGAGCTTTGCTCGTGTGGTAGAGCACTGCCTGTGATGCGGGAAGTGCCTAGAGGCCCAGCACCACAGAGACTGGGCGTCGTGGCCGGTGACTCACAAGTGTAAAGTCATCCTCAGCTATGTAGGGAGTTCAAGACCATTCTGGGCTTCCTGATACCCTGTCTTAAGAAGAAAGTGTCAGGAGTGGTGGAATTCCCCCGTGTTTGTAGCATATGATAGGCTGAGATAGGATTGTGAGTTCTAAGGCCAGCCTAGGCCGCATAGTAAGACCCTGTTTAAAAACAAACAAACAAACAAACAAAAGATTGCCAGACTAGACCATACAGCTCCAGTTGCAGGTTTTTTAATGGAAACCCACATTTTTAGAAATATACTTAAATTTAGATATAAATTTGTTTTATGTTGCTTTTACTTAAGCAGAAAATATAACAAACAGTACTTAATGTAGCAACTACTCTTTTTGTTGTTGTGTTTGTTTTGTTTTGTTTTTGTGTTTTGAGACAAGGTTTCTCTGTATAACTTTGGAGCCTGTTCTGGAACTCGCTCTATAGACCAGGCTGGGCTTGAACTCACAGAGATCCGCCTGCCTCTGCCTCCCCAATGCTGGGATTAAAGGTGTGCGCCACCACCGCCCAGTATTTGGAATAAAATAACATATTGCAAATAACTGTTGGGCCAAAGGGAATAGAACTGAATGAAAACAAAAGGATATTATATCAGAATTTGTGGCTCACAGTGCTATAGAGGGCATTTCACAGTTTCAAAAAAAGGTCTAAAATCACTGATCCAAGACTTTGCCCAGAGCTAGGGATAGAACAGTCTAAACAGAGACATTATAGAGTTGGGCATGGTGACACACTCAGGAGGCAGAGGCCAACCTGGTCTACATAGTGAATTCCAGGCCAGCTAGGATTGTATTGTGAAATGTTGTCTCAATTTAAAAAAAGAAAGAGAAAAGCAAAAGATAAAGTAGTTGGTATAAATGAAACAGAAACCAAGTATGCATAATAACCCTATTTATAGCCAGACCCTATCTCAAAACACAAAGCATGGCCCCTTGAGACCAAGCCTGGGTCTCACTCACATGGTGGGACAAGTTGTCCTCCGACCTTCATCTGTGTTCAGTCTTACACATATGCCCACACCTACAAATAATGCACAAAATAAACACAGTGGAGAAAAGATTTTTATTTTTACCTATGTGTATTTCTTTTTTTTTAAGATTTTATTTATTTATTATGTATACAACATTCTGCCTCCATGTATGCCCGCACACCAGAGGAGGGCGCCAGATCTCATTACAGATGGCTGTGAGCCACCATGTGGTTGCTGGGAATTGAACTCAGGACCTCTGGAAGAGCAGCCAGGTCTCTTAACCACTGAGCCATCTCTCCAGCCCCTATGTGTATGTCTTATGTGTTGGTATGTGCATGTGAATGCAGGGTCCCTTGGAAGCAAGGAGAAGGGTTACACATCTCCTGGAGCTGGAGTTAGCAAGCGGTAGTGAGCCACCTGCAGTGAGTGCTGGAACCAATTTCTGGGTATGGTGTTGAATGTCTCGTGACCCCAGCCCAGGCTGAGGCAGGACGGTCTAGAATTTAAGTCTAGGCCTAGGCTAACATAATGAAACTCTCTATAATCATAGTAATGATAATAATAAAATAATAAATTCTGTGTTTTAAGAGTTTGTACCAGGAGGACTCCTTTATATATGAATGTAATAATTAGATGCTGTCATAAAAAGACCTGACAGGACTGGAGAGCTGGCTCAGCCGGTAGAGTGCTTACTGCTTTTACAGGGGACCTCCAGCACAGTCAGCAGAATTGTTTCAGAGTATAGATTACTCAGGTGTCATTTGTGTGCGCACATGTATACTTACAAAGGCATGTTGGCATGCTTCTAAACAGTTACTTTGTTTTAGTAGCATTTGTGACCATGCAAATCAAAATGCAGCACTGTGGTGACCACAGCTTCCTGCCACCTCTTTGTAGTCATAACTATACCTCTCCTTCAGAGCCAAGCCCTGACCCACTCAGCTGTTTTCTGTCTTCAGTGATTGTGTTGGAGTTAATGTTTAAAATACCATGTGAGGTTTAAATTAAGGCTAACTCTTGCTTTTGGATATCTAAATATTTAAGGACTGTTTACTGCAAGACTTTTATTCTCAATTTCTATAATTAGTCTGTTGAATTGCTTTGCGCTTTTGTCAGAAATCAAATGGTTGCCTTAATATGGGTTTGTTTTTTATCAACTGTGCAAATTAAATAAAGAGCTAAAAGTGGAATGTTGTGTTTATGCAAATGCTGCATGAATGTTGATTGTTAGTGTTATTACAGTAAATGAATGAATGATGGCTTGTTGCTATGCTAAGACTCAGAGTCAGGCCTCATATAGTCTACTATTGCCCTATCCAATAACTTTATATTTTTTTGAGCTTTTACTAGTGTGTATTTGTGCCCATGTGAACGTATGATGCAAGCTTGTGGGTGCCTGTAGAGGGCAGAGAGGGCATTAGAGTCACAGGTGGTTGGTTGTAAGCAGCTCCTCCTCCTCCCCTTCTTCTTTTTCTTCTTGACAAGGTTTCTCTGTCTCAAACCCTAACTTCCTAACTGTCCTGGAACTTGCTTTGTAGACCTGGCTGGCCTTGAACTCACAGAGATCTGCCTACTTCTGTCTCCTGAGTGCTCAGATTAAGGGCATGTGCCACCACTTCCTGGCTATACTTTTAAGTTTGTTGTTTTTTTTTTTTAAGATTTATTTATTTATTATGTGTACGTTATTCTGTCTGCATGTATGCCTGCAGGCCAGAAGAGGGCACCAGATCTCATTACAGATGGTTGTGAGCCACCATGTGGTTGCTGATTCAGGACCTTTGAAGAGCAAAGCCAACTTTCCAGCCCTACTTTTAAGATCTTAAGTAAAAGTTTGAAAAAAAAATTGTGTGTACCCATTAGTGCATATGGTTATGTGTGTCACAGCACATATGTAGAGGTCAGAGGGCAGTTTTGGAATTAGTTTTCTCCTTCCTTTACATCGGATCCACTCTGCTTACCAGACTTGCACTGCAAGTGCCTTTACTTACTGAGCCATCTCCTTGCCCAGCTGTGTAATTCTAGAAGCATTGTAGTTAAAACACACATAGTATAAAATTCTGTGCTTTGGTTTTATTTGTTTATTTTGTTTCTTGGTTCTCTGAAGTAGGGTTTTGTTATTTAGTGCAGTTTGCTTAGAAACTCACAAATAGGCCAAGTTAGCCTTGAGTGAATGGTAGTCCTAATTCTTCAGCCACCTAAGTGCTGCGATTTCAGATGTTCATCACCACACCTAGCATATCGTAGTAGTTTTAAGTACATTAACATTGTTTGCTTTTGAGACAGGGTCTCACTATGTAGACCAGGCTGGTCGCAAACTCACAAAGATCTGCCTGTTTCTACCTTCTAAGTGATGGAATTAAAGGCATGTACCACTAGACCTAGTGTGTTCCAGTTTGTTCTTGCTCTCTGTCTCTCTCTTTCTCCCTCTCACACACGTTTATTTATGCATTTTATGTATATGAGTGCTCTCTGGATGTGTGCCTGCACACCAAAAGAGGGCATCAGCTCCCATTATAGTTGTGGTCAGCCATGTAATTGCTGGGATCTGAACTCAGAATCTCTCTAAGAGCAGCTGAGACATCTCTTCAGGTACACCCCACCCCATAGACGTAATTAAAGAAGTTCATGAGAGCCTGGAATAAAGGATAACATATTATTTGGGGAAAAGCTCACTGTGGGTGCTGGAAGGTGTGAACAGAACTCCGACCATCACCCAAGAGAGAGAGTGAGACACTTCCCATCTATGCTTATCAGTCCAGATGTAGTACCTCAGATCACACCCTAAGTGGCTGGTATCCAAAAGACTATTGGTTGAAAGAATTCCCACAACACTTCTCCCTTTTGTCTAAGTAAGAGGGTTCTAAACATAATATAAAACTATATACAGTAAGAAAAACTTTTGTCTGGGAGAAAGGGCAAAAACATACACAAATAGAACTACAACCAACATGAACAACATCAGGTAAGAAACAGATGCTAAATTTCCAGTCTAAGATAATTAGTAGATAACAGAAATTATTTTAATATTTATTTTATCCTAAGAAGTCTAAGTCTTATACTAAAAATGTCTTGGCTGAGTTATGAGAGGAAAGTAGACATGACCAACTAGTCTTTAACCCCATCAAAGACCTGAGAAGGAAACTAATATTACCTGAGTAAGCAGGAAGTACAAGCAAGTGACTTCCAAAAGGTGCAAGAAATGACAGATAGCTAGCTGCCTGAACAATCACCCAGAGTCTCTTTTGCAATGTTGGGGCAACCAACTTTGGCTAAGGCCTAGAGTATCTGGCCATTTTCAGAAGCAGGAAAATTTGCAAGATTGTCCTACTCTGCCTTGGCAAGGTTTGGCAGGTTTTTTTTTAATATTAATTTATTTATTATGTATACAACATTCTGTCTGTGTGTATGCCTGTATGCCAGAAGAGGGCACCAGACCCCATTACAGATTGTTGTGAGCCACCATGTGGTTGCTGGGAATTGAACTCAGGACCTTTGGAAGAGCAGGCAATGCTCTTAACCTCTGAGCCATCTCTCCAGCTCCATGGCAGTTGTTTTTGCTTGTATCCTGCTTGTCTAGTCTGGACAGCAAGCATATTATCAGTAGTTGAGACAAAGGCAGTTCTTTGCTGAAAAGCCAGTTTTGCCAAGAAGACAAGCTCCAAGTGGAGTGCCTTTGGTGCCTAACATTCTCTCTGGAATAGATTGGTGCTGTCAGGAGTAATCGTGTCTCATGTCAACAGGATCCTAAGTTATTTAAATGCCATATTCTACAGTTCTTTGAAGTGCTTGAAGATTACCTATGTATGTGGAGTACATCTCATTACATAGAGAACCTGACTAACAATGAAAAATATGACAAATATGTGACTATTAACCCATAATTTTTAATGCCTATATAACCTAAAGACTAAAGCTTTACATTATAAAAAATAAAGTCTTTAAACAGATGTACAGCAATGAGGACAATGACCTCTAATTGTAACAATACATATAAATATTTTGATCAGAGGTAGAAATGTATAATGTAATATGATAAAAATATCCTAAAATTGCATTAATATACAAATATCCTAAGCAGTGGTAGAAACATACATACATACAACTTGACGAAATAACTTTTCATTTGTATACAAATATTGTAAACAGAAATAGGAGCATACTCAGTGTAACATATAATTTGAATTTGTATTGATATGCGAATTATCTTAGAAAGTACTAAAAGATAATTTTACATGTGTATCAGTATATAAGAATCTATACCAATGTAAATTGTCTATAACTAATAGTTCTAAAAAGAGTACTGTCTGTAACAATTGTAGACAGTCTCTGAGTAATAGGTTGTGTTTTTCTGAAGTTCTTATTTAAAGTTTTGGCTGGAGTTTGTAAGAAGGTGGACCATCTCAGCTAGCCAAGTTGGAATCATCTTGAGCAGTTGGTAGTCCAAAGCTGATCTTTGGGTGGTATTTATTGGCTCAATGGCATATGAGGTCTAATTGTTGAGGGACCAGGTGGTTAAGTTTGGGTTCTGGCCACGTTGGGTGCCAAAATTTAGGTGTAATGAAGGAAGTACATGAGACCCCAGAATAAAGGATAATAAATATTTATTTGGGGAAAAATTCACAATAAGGGTAAAGCTCTGTGCGTGCTGGAAGGTGTGAACAGAACTCTGACCATCACCCAAGATTAGAGAGCACACATCCCATTTGCACTTAACAATCCATACATAGTATCTCAGACCACATCCTAATTAGCCTGTACCCAAAAAGCTATTGGCTGAGAGAATTCCCACAATGCTCCCCCCACTTTTTTATTTTGTAGACTAAACACTAGGGGTTGTAGCTCAGTTGGTAGAATGCTTGCCTAATATGCACAAAGTCCAGGTTTCAGTGTAAGCACCTGATGTGTGTCTATTGGATTCCCCAGATTGGGTTTATGGATAGCTGTGAAATACCATGTGGGCACTGGGAATCGAAGTTGGGTCCTCTGCAAGAATAACAAGTACTCTTAATCATGAAGCCATTTCTTCATTGGCAGGAATACACTTTTAATAGGAGGGTGTACTATACCTAAGTAATATTCCAGGATGGATAGCTTCCAGAGCATTCATCTTTAGGTATCATTGAACATTCATGCTCATTTTCTGTTCTTTCCATCACAAAGTTTACTGGCAATCTCTTTGTATACAGTCCATATGTAGTTTGTGTATAGGTCAGGGGACAACTCTGGAGTCAGCTTTTTCTATATTACATGTGGATTTGGGGGATCCAAGTCAGATCACTGTGCCTGCACAACAGGTCCCTTAACCCATCAGGCTATCTCACTGGTCCTCAATAATGTTGCTTGTTTTCCCCTTCATTTCTATTTTATGTGTCTTTGCCTGCATGTATGTCTGTGCACTCTGCAGTGTCTGCAGAGGGCAGAAGAGGGCATCAGATTCCCTGACACTGAAGTTACAGGAGATTGTGAGCCACCTAGTATAGAGCTGGGTCCTCTATAAGAACAGCAAGGGCTTGTAACTGCTGAGCCATCTCTCTAACCCTAATAATGTCATTTATAACTTTAATTTTGCTTTTGTGGAGGTGAGACAGTACAGGGGACTAAACTCTGGGTTTTGTGTAGCCTAAGCAAATGTACAAGGTCAAAACAAAGTCCATGCATTGAAACTTAGCTTGCCTTTAGAGTCCTTTAATCTAGTTCAGTTTTCCTTTTTGTTACTGTTTGTTTTAACGTCAGAGACACTTTTAAAACTTAGTACATGTTTTGCCTATAAGCCTTTGGTTAGTTTTTACTAGACAGTAAGCTGCTTTAGGACAGGAGGTGTATCTCAGTGGTTCTTGTTAATTAAATCTAATCTGGTGGCTTTATAATAATATGAGATGATGTACTTGAGAAGAGGATTAACTAATTCTTAATCTTGTTAAACTTTTGGTTATGTACACAGGCCTAAGGGACATTAAGTCGTCTTGTCCCTCTTCAATGTTATTTCAAACAGTACAGTGTCTGCCACTATATATCTATAGTATTTTCTTTTTTTAAAAGATTTATTTATTAAGCATAATAATGTACTGCTGGCAAGGAAGGCACCAGGTCTCATTACATTACAGATGGTTGTGAGCCACCATGTGGTTGCTGGGAATTGAACTCGGGACCTCTAGAAGAGCAGCTAGTGCCCTACCCTCTGAGCTATCTCTCTAGCCCCCTATCTATAGTATTTTCATTGTAATTGCTGAAAACAAATTTTTAGTCCTCTCATCTGTTATTCACCACTTTTGCCGTTGTTGTGTCCTGTCGTGTCCCAGTACCGGTCCCCCCTTTCCTCCCCCGCACTTCCCCTAATCATAGTCAGTGTTCTGTTGCTGGGAAGAGACACCATAACCACATGAACTCTATAAGAAAGCATTTAGTTGGGCTTGCTTACAGTTTAGAGGGTCTGTCCATTATCATGATGGTGGGGAGAATGGTGCTGGAACAGCAGCAGGTAAGAGTTGCATCTTGATCAGCAAGCAGAGAGTGAGGTACTGGGCTTGGCATAAGCTTTTAAAAGCCCACCCCCAATGACACACTTCCTCCAACAAGACCACACCTCCCAATCCTTTTAATCCTTTCAAATAGTACCACTCCCTGGTGACTAAGCAGTCAAATAATGAGTCAGTATGTGTGTGTGTGTGGGGGGGGGGTGATTCTTTTTATTTCTTTAACATTTTATTGATTCTTTATGAATTTTCACATCCTGCATCCCAATCCCACTCATCTCCCCATCCTTCCATATCTGCCTTCTGCCGTTGTAACTCCCCTCTAAAACAGGACAAAATCTTGTCTTAGAAGCTATACTGTGACACAGTGAGTCACACAGTACACCCTTTAGTTCATACGTCTTTACTTGCAAGTGTGTATTGTAGTGAGTCATTGATCTGGTTTCAGGCCTCACTGGGACTCCTCTCAGCTATCCTGTTGTCCTGTGTCATGGAGGTCCTGCAGCTTTGCTTCTTATTCAGACCACAACACTTCCTTTCTTCCTTCCCTTCTGTCTTTTGTTTACCTATCTGTCCCCACCTACCTTGAAGATCTTGCTGTGCAGTCAAGCCTAGATTAGTTATAAGTCATTGTAATCCAAGCTCATCTTGTACTCATTGCCCTTCTGTGGCTGCTTCTTGAGATTGAGATTGCAGGAGTCACTGCACCTGGCTTTACCATTTCCTTTAGAAAATGAGGAATAGTTGGTGATGAAGTAGATAGGATTTTATTGCAGTCTTGGGGGAAATTGAATTTGCAATAGTTATATTAAATGTACATCATGGTGGGGGTGTGGTTCAGTTTTAAAGCACTTGCCTAACATGAGTGCTTTTACATGTGACATGCAGGACCCAGTTCTACTGGTCGGCCCTCACCTAGCCAACTTCCTGACACTGTTAGCTGAAAAAGACTTTCTTCATTGAATGGTTCGAATACCTTTCTAAAAATGATTTGATTACAGTTACAGTTGTTTCCCTAGAGTCGTCAGCTCCACCCACTGATCTGCTCACACTGACTGGTGCTATCGTGTTGCTACCATTGCTTTGTGGAAAGTCTTGGTGTCAGGGAATGTGGTCCCTCTTGCTGTGTTCCTTCACAGATTGTTTTGTCTAGTCTGGCCCCTTGTGATCTCATGTGAAACGTGTGTATTGTCTCATTTACATCAAGTTCTGGAAGTTGAATGTAGGGCTTCAACCTTTACTGCTAAGCCCTCCATACACATTTTAGAATCAACTTAATCATCTCTGTGTGAGAACGTGAGCGTGATGAGTACGGACATGCATGTGTATGGGATTCAAGAAGACAACCTCTAGGACTCATTTCCTCCTTCTGTCCTGCACTCTGGGCATTGAACTTAGGTTGTCGGGCTTGTGCAGCAAAGGATTTTACTCACTGAGCCATCTTGCTGTCCTCAGATTGTTAATATAAGGAAGTTAGTAGAATATTAGGTAGGAGGGGCTCAAAATTGGTGAATCAGTTAGAGGTAGATATTAACATCATAGCAATATTAAGTCTTCTAACCCAAAATCGTATGGGGGGGGGGCAGAGAGAAGTTTCTTTTTCTTTTTTTAATAATTTTTTTAAAGATTTATTTATTTTGTATACAGCGTTCTGCCTGCATGTGTGCCTGCAGGCCCGAAGAGGACACCAGATGGTTGTGAGCCCCCATGTGGTTGCTGGAAATTGAACTCAGGACTTATGGAAGAGCAACCAGTGCTATTAACTGCTGAACCATCTCTCCAGACCCTTGTTTTTGTTTTTCAAGACAAGGTTACTATGTAATAGCCCTGACAGTCCTGGAACTCACTCTGTAGATCAGGCTGGCATCAAACTCACAGGGACTTGCCTGCCTCTGCCTCCGGTTGCTAGAATCCAGGGCATGTGCACAGCCATCACCCATCTATTTGTTTGTTTGTTTTGAGACAGAGTCTCACTCTCTTCTAGCCTGGTTGGCCTGGAACTCTCTACATAGACAAGGCTGCCTGTCTCTGCCTTTCAAGTGCTGGGATTAAAGGTGTGCAATACCACACCTAGCACTTATTTATATTTTAAATTGTTGACTGAGGTTTTATGTCCTGCCCAGTTCCCGCAATCATTATTAAGTCCCAGAGAAATCACACAGAGGTCTACATTAGTTATAAACTGATTGCCTCATTAGCTCAGGCTTCTTATTAACTCTTATAACTTATATTAGCCCATTATTCTAGTATATGTTAGCCACATGGCTCGGTACCTTTTTCAGCGAGGCAGTCACATCTTGCTTCTTCTGTGGTGGGCTCACAACTGCAGAAAGAGCTTCTTTCTTCCCAGAATACTCTTGTTCTCCTTGACCCATCTCTACTTCCTGTCTGGTTGTCCTGCCTATACTTCCTTCCTGGCTACTGGCCAATTAGCATTTATTTAAAATATAATTGACAGAATACAGACCATTCTCCCACACCATTAAATGTCTTTGAATACTTGCTTGTAGTTTTCAGGGTTTATTTTTTTCTTTTTTTGGTTTTTCAAGACAAGGTTTCTCTGTGTATCTCCAGCTGTTCTGGAACTTACTCTGTAGACCAGGCTGGCCTCAAATTCAAAAAGATCTGCCTGCTTCTGCCTCTCTGAGTGCTGGGATTAAAGGCATGTACCACCACCGCCCAACATTTGTTAATCAATCTTCCTTCCTTCCTTCCTTCCTTTCTTCCTTTTTCTTTCTTTCCAATCCCAGTTCCCCTCCCACTTCTCCCTCCCACTCCTCTCTCTTTTCCTTATCCCATTCCCCATCTGCTCCTCAGAGAGGTTCAGACCTCTCCTGGGAAGTCAATTAAGTATTCATTGTTCTTAAAGAATGACTTCAGAACACATGAGCATGCTCTTTAAGGGAAGACCTGTACATGTATGAGGCACATGAAGTTATCAGTAAGTAGAGAGTTCGAACATGGAGGACACAGTGCTGTAGTTGAGTACCTTTCATCTTGGCTTGGAGGGGTTGTAAAGCTGCCTCTTTACTCCTAATCTGACTTAGACATTATAATCAACAGGCCTCAGCATACTTTTGCTGCCATCTTAAATGAAAACTTCTATTTAAAAATCATTTTCATTCCAGGGGCCACTCAACAGTGAGTCTTCCAACCAGAGTTTATGCAGCGTGGGGTCCTTGAGTGATAAAGAAGTAGAGGTAAGGAGCTGTACCTAAACAACGCTGTTCTCGTGTTTATACCTATTGTGTGGACTCAGGTTAGCACATAGAAATCCAGGCATGTTGGTGGAGTTGTGTGCTCTCGTCTTGTGCAGCTTTGACGCGGCCTTGTCGCAGGTTTATTATCATAACCATACCTAGGTCTTGTCTTTGTCCATTTTACTTCTAGTTTTTTTGGGGGGGCGGGAGTTGGTTAGGAGGGTTTAGTTTTTCAATAAAGGTGAGAGATTTGTAGTTCTATGGGTTGACATGTGTCCTTTAAAAATTCTTTTTTTGTTGTTAATTTGAGACAGGTCTTTTTGTTTGTTTGTTTTATTTTTTGTTTTTTTGTTTTTTTGTTTTTTCACTGTAGCTTTGGAGCCTGTCCTGGAACCAGCTCTAGACCAGGCTGGCTTCAAACTCACAGAGATCTGCCTGCCTCTACCTCCCGAGCCCTGTGATTAAAAGATCAAACTGCCCAGTTTGAGATGGGTCTTTTGTATATTCACACAGGCCTTGAATTTGAGGCCTTGCCACTGTTCCTGCTTGTGGGATCACAAGCATGGGCCATGGTACTGCCAAAATATCTTATTTAAATTTTGTGACAATTTTAAATTATTATTGAGTACATTGAAAAGCTGATAATTTAAATAATTTTTAAAGAGTCATTTAGGTTTGACTAAAGGCCCTATATTTTGTCTGTTTCTCTGTTCCAAGAGCAGTACACTGCTTAAAGTTTTGTCTGTGCCAGTCATATCTCTTTTGTATCTTTGATATTTTGTATATACTCTGTTATCCTAATGTGAAAATTTGCCAACATTCTAATTGTGATATATATGGTATTTCAGACTCCTGAGAAAAAGCAGAATGACCAGCGAAATCGGAAAAGAAAAGCTGAACCATATGAAACTAGCCAAGGTAGTAATCATTTCACACTGAAACACAGGGTTCTTGTGCACTTGGAATTGTCTAACTCCCAGCAAGTAATTAGTGTTTATAGAGGGATCCCTGACAACAGAGGTTTATATATCTTAGGGAGTATCTGGCTATTGCAGACTTGCTTTTTGATACATACCTAACAAAACAGAATCAAGTCTTTGGGGACTTTTGTTTTCCCTATGTACTTGAGTGGTTTTTCTCACCACAGGTTTTTCCTCAGACCAGACAAGAATTATGTGGGAAAGAGGGTGCATTGGAGTTTAACTATGAAATTTGTTAGTTGTAGTAGTAGAAGTAGTAGTACTTGTAGTAGTAGCAGCAGCTAGAAATGGTTTCATCTGCAGGACTGCTCTTCCATTGGAGCCCACTGGGATGAAATTTGTAGCAGTGATAGTTCTATCATCAAATATATAATTAAGGAAAGTGTTAGATTTTCCCTGTCTTGTCTAAGGACTGGGATTCCCGATCTTTTTCTTCCCTTTTAAAAATGTATAGGTAAGTCATTCTGTCTTGTGTAAGGGAAGTCTCCCAAAGTGATACAATTATGTGAAGTGGGATCAGCTCTATAGTTCTAATGAATTTGTTTTGAATTTTGTTCTCTTAAATTGGGATGTGGATTATAGAAGAATTTTGTTTCCTGATTTTGTTATGGATAAATATGTATAAAAGAAAGTTTATTGCATTTAAAACAAGCTGAAAAATTCTTCCCATCTGTGCACATTCAGTTACTTTGTATATGGAGGAGGAGGTAGAGTAACCTTAGCGTACAGGTTTTATATGTTTGTTAAAAGTAAAAGTAAATCTGATTCTGGAGTTGACAGCACTGTGGTCAGTTACTGAGCTTTTACTACTTAACGCATTTCAGTGATGATGGCTTACGTGTGCATTGGAAAAACTGTACTTAACTGTGGTTTCATTTTCAGGGAAAGGCACTCCTAGGGGACATAAAATTAGTGATTACTTTGAGGTAAGTTAAATTTTGGGGTAAATAAACAACCTCCAGTGACTTTAAACAACTTAATAATCCTCTTGTTCATTTAAGGCTTTAGAGAGCAGTATTTGCCTTTACTGTGATCTTGCCCTTTCTGTTTCCATCTTCATCAAACTAATGCTGCCCATCTCGTAATATGAAGAAACTGCTGCTGATTTGCTAGGTGTACACTTTGTATCATGTGTCTTGTCTGTGATGATAGAAGAATTCATATATGAAGTGCACTTTCTCTTGGCCAGATTAGGATTTGTGTCTTAGTGACTAAGGTATAATGGCGTGAATATCCTTTGGTCCTTTCCCTTAGCCTAGTGGCATATGTCATGAGCTCAGCAACTCATTGTTAAGTGGTTACTAAAGATGACTAACATCCTCTGCACTACTCTATTTCTGCTTCATGTATTTTGAGATCAAGAAAAAAATAAAGGCATTCTTCTCTCATATCTGTCCAAAACCATGCTTACTTTCAGCTTTCTACCCATGTTTTCTGTATATCTTGTTACATTTCTTTGGGAGCTCTTTCTCAAAAACCTCATTGAAAAGATAGATTTGGCTTACATGGCATTTTCTCTCTAGAATGAGATGTATTGACTTAAAGGGGCCATGTATAATTAAAATCTGTTTGTATATTAATCTTTTACTCTCCTTCTGAAGCATGGTACTGTTTTGAATTATTCATATCCATTTTTCCCTGTTGGCCAGTTTGCTGGGGGAAGCGGGCCAGGAACCAGCCCTGGCAGAAGTGTTCCACCAGTTGCACGATCCTCACCGCAACATTCCTTATCCAATCCCTTACCGGTAAGCACTCACCTGGAGAAATTTGGCACTGTTATATAGGGACCAGCAGCCCAGGAACACTGCAGCCGTCTGTCTTCCATTAATTACCCATGGGGAATGAAGCATGAGGGAGTAAACTTCATACTATTACCTATAAACCACTTACTAGATTCACGTCTTTTATTAGTAAGTCAATTCTGTATAAGAGCTAATCTATTCTTTGATTCTTAAATTGCCTTTAAGCCTGTCTAGTTCACTAGTCTGTCAAGGAAGTCATTTCAAGCCAAACATTGGGTTCTAAACCATTGCTGAATTTGAATTTCTTTTCTTCCTTTAAAAAATTTAATCAGATTCTTATATTCAGATCTTCTAGGCTTACTCACTCATGTGGTAGAAAACCTGATGCTGTGATGTATGTGAGATAGGTTTGTTTTCATCCTTTGAGATTTCAGGGTTTTAAAAGCGTTATACATTAGTTGGTAGTTTTCAGCCAGAGGCAGTTAATGCTCCCTCAGGGGACTTTTGTCGATATCTGGAATCGTTTTGGTTGTCACAACTAGGGCATGGGAAGCATAGGAGGATAGAGGCTAGGGGTGCTGTAAGCATTCCTGTAAAGTCAAGTTAGCACAGCCCTGAGGCAAAGTATTAGATCACCTAAAAATCAGTAGTAGTGTTGATGCTGGTATTTGCTGAACTAGCTAATGTAGGCTTTTGTATTAATTTATTCTAGCACCTTTTGATAATTTGTTGACACTTAACTGTCCATAATGTGACTAGTGTGTTTTTATCAGGGATCTTAGGAGTTGGGGTAAAAGGAAACATAAAGTTGTGGAGGTTTTTTTTTTGTTTTTGTTTTTGTTTTTTTTAAAGAAGTTGGAATGCAACTTTATAGTAGAGCGCTTACCTAGAATTTTCAAGGCCCTGGGTTCAGTCTACAGTATGGCTTTAACTTTACCTAATGTAGTTTTGTAGCTAAAGCAGTTTAATAAGTAAAGGTTTACTCTGCCAAATCCTCGGCAAAACTGAATGGTTTTCTGTAATAAAGTTGCTACATGGCCTAATAGCTCCTGCCTGCTCTTTGTTCCTGCCTACCTGTCTCACCTGCAACTGCAGTCGTGCAGGTTTTCTTGAGCACTGTGAAGCATTCTTCTACACAGGGCCTTTGTATCATTATTCTCTTTTCTAGAACTATTCTTTGGCAGATACCAGCAACTTCTTCAACAGGATGTTGCTCAAAAATGACCTTAACAGAGTAGTCTCCCCTGCCCAGCTTCTCTAAAATAGCATTTCCTCACACATGGTCACTCTGTCTCCAATCTTGCTTTAATTTCTGTGTATGTGTGTGCGCGCGTGTGTGTGTGATATGCATGTATACATGTATGTGTGCATGCATACGTGTACACATGCATGTACTCATGAATGTAGGTGTGCAGTTGCCACAGACTGCAGGTTGTTTGAGATAGGATCTCACCAGCACTACATGTACAGGTTATCTGACCTGAGCTTCTGGATAGTCTGTCCCTGCTTTTCATCTCTATAGGAGTACTGGGATGACAGAAGCTCCTTAGCCATGCACAGCATTTTTGAGGGTATTGGGATTTGAATTCAGGTCATCACACTTGCGTGGCAAGTCCTTCTGCCCATTTAGCCATTGCTCCACCCTGTCTCTGTTGCTCTGTCTCTCAGTTTCTCTCCCTCTACTTCCTTCTTTCACCTCCATCCACAAAGTTTGTTATATCCTTAATTTTTTTAACTGATTTCTATTTTTATAAGAGTACAAATGCAGTAGTCCATAGTTTTGACAAATTGTAGCAGCATAAGGAACCAACCATTACTAGTCTTAAAATATCACCATTGTGTTCCTTTCTCTCCACAGGCATAGCTGTTCTCCGTAAGAGGAGTCATACAATATGAATTGTTGTGTTTGCCTACTTTTTTCAGTATTACCTTTGTGAGATTTATTCATCTTGTCTTGCTTATTGTAGATCATTCATTGTTTTTAGTGTGTAGTAGTACAGTTTTCTATTTTCTCTCTGTGTGTGAGGGTACACCTACTTTTCCGTGTGTGTACATACATGTGAAGGCCAGGAGGCAGTCTTGGATGTATGTCATTCCTCATGTGCCATTCATCTGTTTTGAGACATGATCACTCACTGGGCTGGAACTTGCCAAGTATGCTAGACTGGTTGACAGCGATCCCTCTGTCCCCATATATCCAGTGTTGGAATTACACGTGTGTGCCGCCATGGCCATTTTTACACACACAGGCATGCACGCTCAGCTGTGCACACATGCAGGCACATCACAGAACGTGAGGACAACTTGTGGGAGTTGGTTCTGTCCTTCTCTCCGATGGCTTCAGAAGGTGAAGCTTGGCTTCAAGTGTCTTATGCCTTTCTCTCCCTGCCCCTTCACTTTTGTCTTTTGTGTTCCTTTCTTTCTCTTTAGGGAGCTGGTGAGACACTGTCTCATTATATGGACCAGGCTGGCCTCACACACACTTTTGCCTCCTGAATCCTGGGATTAAAAGCATGTGCCATCATGCCTGGCTGTTTTTGAAGTGGGATCTGGAGATCCACCTCAGGTCTTCATGCTTGCGGCTCAAGCATTTTACCAACTGGGCCTTCTCCTCGGCCTTAATATTAGTATATTTTTATTTGACAGTTTCTGTGTTCTAATTTTTAACCATTAGCTCATTACCCACCTCCTCCTGCTAAAATATTAACCTTGTGAGAGAAGACACCTTGCTGTATTATCTTGTTCATTGCTATTTCCATCTGTTAGTGTTTTATTATATAAAACTAAAGTTATTTTAAACCATTCCTTTTACTTGACATACAAGAGATATCTTGTTCAATTTTTCAGTCTCTAGCATCCAAAAATACATGGGACCCAATGGCTTCTCAAAATTGTTGAAAAGGAAGAGTTGATAAATAAAGTGTCATTTTGTGTTTCCCCCTTTCAATAAATAATTCTTTTGTCTTGATTTTTTTAAATTTGTTTGGGTTTTTTTATTCTCTCCCTCCCTCCCTCCCTCCCTCCCTCCCTCCCTCCCTCTCTCTCTCTCTCCCTTCCTTCCTTCCTTCCTTCCTTCCTTCCTTCCTTCCTTCCTTCCTTCCTTCCTTCCTTCCTTCCTTCCTTCCTTCCTTCCTTTCTGTGTGTGCCCCAGCACCACCCAATTAGATACCCATATTTCAGGATACTCTCCCATAGCCATTGCAGTTGTATACCCAGAGAGTTCCAACACAGCCAGGGCTACTCAGAGAAATCCTGTCCCAGAAAAAAAAAGGAAAGGAAAAAGAACATTGCTTGGTATGCACCAGGCTCTAAATTTGATTCTTTATTTTATCAGTTAAGTATAGGTATTTCTCATTATGATTGTAGTTGTCTGTTTCTTCATGTATTTATGTTAAACTTTGCCTATGTATTAGATATCTTTATTTCCTTGCAGCTATTCAAAAACAGTTTTATTTGTATGGGTGTTTGGCCTGTGTTTATTTTTGTATACCACTGTGTGCTGTTCTGCAGAGTCTAGAAGAGGGTGTCTGATTCCTTGGCCTGGAGTTACAGATAGTTGTGAACTGCTGTGTATTGCTTGGAATCAAACTCAGGTCCTCTGGAAGAGCAGCCAGTACTCTTCACTCCTGAACCAATTCAAGGCTCTTTTCTGTAAATGTGGTCTGTCTGATTTTAGCATATCCAAACCATTATGTGGTCTAAATATTTCTGCTTATATACAATCAACTTTTTGTTAATATATTTCTTGGCCAGTATAATGTGGTTGGAGTTTTTCTTCATGTATTATATAAATCTTTCTTTTAAAGAAACCACTATATTTCATTTGTTTGTTCATTCATTTATTTATTTATGTGGCTATTGATTAATTGATTGAAACAGTATGTCATGTGGCCCAGGCTGACCTTGAACTAGCTATATAGTCTTAGGATGAACTTCAATTGCTGATCCTCCTGCTTCTCCCATATTCTAGGATTCTAGCTATTTGCCACCATGCTTGGCTCTGTGCCTGCCTTTTATTCACTTTTATTTTTCATTATGCTGGGATTGAACCCACGATCTCATGCATGCTAGGCAAGTGCTCTACCACGGAGCTATATCCCCAGCTCTCTGTGGCTGTGCTTTTGGTTTTTTGAAGTTTCAACATGTGTTTTCTTACATTTTTTTCTTCTTGGTCTTGACTCTGGGGTTTTGGAATCTGTGGGTTGGTGTGCTTCTTTAGTTGTGAATAGTTATTGTCTATCATCCCTGCTCTGTGCTGTTCTGCATTATCTCTCTTGCCACTTGACTTCATACTGTTTATTCTTTTGTCTGTTTATGCATCTTTGTAGATTATTTCTTTTTGCTGCTCAGTTCCAGATTGTTTCATTGTCTCTCTTTTGCTGTTAGCTGTATTGAATTCTTAATTTTTGTTACTGCTTCTGTTTGTCTCTTTGAGGTCTTGGGCTCAGCACCAGGACCATGCTGCACACTAAGCAAATGCTCTACTGTGAACTATCTCTATCCTGAGCATGCTACTGCTTTTTTTTTTTTAAGGCTCTGCTGTTTTTTTTTTTTTCTTTCAAGCTTTCTTTAGTCATTCTTTTTATTTATTAAAGATTTAATTTTTAAAAAATATTTATTTATTATGTATACAATATTCTGTCTGTGTGTATTTCTGCAGGCCAGAAGAGGGCACCAGACCCCATTACAGATGGTTGTGAGCCACCATGTGGTTGCTGGGAGTTGAACTCAGGACCTTTGGAAGAGCAGGCAGTGCTCTTAACCTCTGAGCCATCTCTCCAGCCCCCAAGATTTAAAATTTTTATGTGTATGAATGTTTTGCCCATGTATATGTGTGTGAACCCTGTGTGTACCTTGTGGCCCATGTCAGAAGAGGTTGTCCAGTCCCTTGGCACTCGGGTTATGGATGGTGGTAAGCCATAATGTAGGTACTGGAAACTGACTCTGAGTCCTCTGCAAGAGCAACAAATGCTCTTAACTGCTGAGACGTCTCTCCAGCCCCTTTTATTTTTGAAAATCTTTACTGTGATTCTGGGGGTTGAACCACAGGCCTTTCTCAGCAAGTATTTTACCATGAACTCTTATTTTCTCTATATCTTGTACATGATTTTATAGTCTGTTAACTTATACTAGCATTTGAGGTTTTCATCAATTTGTTTCTGCCATTGATTTTCTTACTTTTTGTGGTTTTCTTTCATTTTACTTAGTTTTCTTGTGAGGTACTCAGTGTTAATGAAAATTATTTATGGCTGTGAAGATACAGTTGTTCTTTGAGGAAGAATTTTTTAAGAATTATTTATTTAGTTTTAATAGGTTAGTTTTCCTTTTTCTCTTTGGTTCTTTTTTTTAATTGATTTTTATTGAGCTCTACATTTTTCTCTGCTCCCTTCCTTACCTCTCCCCTCCATTTTTCTGCAAAATTCAAGATGTCGTTATTTTTTTCTGCCGTGTAATACTCCATTGTTTAAATGTACCATATTTTCTTTATCCATTTTTTGGTCGAGGGGCATTTAGGTTGTTCCAGGTTCTGGCTCTGACAAACAAAGCTGCTATGAACATAGTCGAGCACATGTCCTTGTAGCACTATTGAGCATCCTTTGGATATTTACCCAAAAGTGTTATTACTGGGTCTTGAGGAAGGTTGTTTCCTAATTTTCTGAAAAATCGCCACACTGACATCTAAAGGGGTTGTACCAGCTTGCATTCCCACCAGCAATGCAGAAGTGTTCCCTTTTCCCTACAACCTCTCCAGCATTTGTCAGTGTTACTGATTTTGGCCATTCTTACAGGTATAAGATGGAATCTCAGAGTTGTTTTGGTTTGCATTTCTCTGATGACTAAGGATGTTGAACATTTCCTTAAGTGTCTTTTAGTCATTTTAGATTCCTCTTTTGAGAGTTCTCTGTTTAGGTCTGTACTCCTTTTTTTTTTTTTTTTTATTGTATTATGTGATCTTTTGGTGTCCAATTTCTTGAGTTCTTTGTATATTTTGGAGATCAGACCTCTGTCTGATGTGGGGTTAGTGTAGGCTGTCGTTTTGTCTTGTTGACCATGTCCTTTGCTTTACAGAGCTTTTCAGTTTCAGGAAGTCCCATTTATTAATTGTTTCTCTCAGTGTCTGGCTGCTGGGGTTATACTTAGGAAATGGTTCCCTGTGCAAATGCGTTCAAGTGTACTTCCCACTTTATCTTCTATAAAGTTTAGTGTGGCTGGCTTTATCTTGAGGTCTTGATCCATTTAGACTTGAGTTTTGTGCATGGTGATAGATAATGGGTTTATTTTTATTCTTCTACATGTTGATATCCAGTTATGCCAGCACCACTTGTTAAATATGCTTTCTTTTTTTCCATTTGATATTTTTTGCTTCTTTATCAAAGATCATGTGTTCTAAGATGTGTGGATTGATATCCGGGTCTTCTATTCGGTTCCATTGGTCCTCCTGTCTGTTCTTATGCCAATACAGGCTGTTTTCAGTACTGTAGCTCTGTAGTAGTTTGAAGTCAGGGATTGTGATGCCTCCAGAAGTTCTTTTATTGTTCAGGATTGTTTTGGCTATCCTGGGTCTTTTGCTTTTCCATATGAAGTTGAGTACTGTTCTTTTGAGGTCTTAGAAGAATTTTGCTGGGATTTTTATGGGCATTGCATTGAATCTGTAGATTGCTTAGATTTATTTATTTATTATGTATACAGTGTTCTGCCTACAGGCCAGAAGAGGGCACCAGATCTCAGTACAGATGGTTGTGAGCCACCATGTGGTTGCTGGGAATTGAACTCAGGACTTCTGGAAGAGCAGCCAGCGCTTTTAACCCCTCCCTGAGCCATCTTTCCATTCCCAAGGAAGAATTTTTATTTGCTTCTTAGTTCTTAGAAAGTTTACCTTTCTGATTCAACTTTTATCAAATTTAAGGCCTATATTTGTTTGGTTGGTTTATTCTGGTTTGTTTTGTTGTTTCAGCTTTCAAAAAATTGATTTGGATTGTCTTAACATTTCTAAGTCCTGATCTCCTGCATTGCTAAGGCAACTTCCTTGCAGCCACTTGAGGGTGAAGGGAAGAAAGTTTTCTCTTGGTTCACTCTTAAGACCGTAGTTGAGTGCATTGGAGGCCACCTTGCCATGGAAATGGAGAGTGTGCTTCTTGTTGTGTTTTCTGCCTGGGTGAGCTTTGGTTCAGTGGCTGCTTGATATCATGGCGCTTTGGAGATGGGAAATGAGTGTCTGCAAGGATCCTTGAGGCCGCATATGACTTTGTTATTACTCGTGATGTGCTCTTAGATTTTGTCCTAGCAGATTGTATATGTTTTATCAAATCTTTGAAGTTTTTATGTTATTTATCTTGCCCTCTTAAAAAATCTCTGTTTTGATACAAGGTCTCACTATTCATCCCTTACTGGTCTGGCCAGGACCTTGGTGTGGATGAAATGTGCACCCATAGCCTTGTCTGTGTGCGTTTCTATAGCGCACTTAGCTGTGCCCATTGTCTGTGGCGTGTCTTTAAATTTGCTTTCTGAAGGAAGATTTATCCAAGCATTTTAGCCTGCCTTTATCCAGAACGCTTTAAAGACTTTAGACCCTGGCAAGTCTTTTTTGAGTGGAGGGCAGGATGGTTGACTTGGTAAGCATGCTATAGTGACACCCATATCACAGTATTCAAGAGCACCAGCCCAAGCTGCTGTAGTGGTAGGGTAGGAGTGTTGTTGGTCTTGAGGAGGACTAGTTACTTACAGATTAGAAGGCTAAATTTATTTGTCATTAGCATTTGATAAATTTGTTTACTTTTACTTTCTATAAGGAATAGTTAAATAGCCAGGCATTGTGTGCAGCTGTGGTCGCCAGTACTTGTGAAGTTGAAGCAAAGAGGGTCAGTGTTTGAGGTTAAATAACCAGACCCTGTCATAAAAATTAAAGGACTGGAGAGATGATGCAGCAGTTAAGAGTACTTGTTGCTCTTACAGAAAACCCAGGTTTAATTTCTAGCCCTCACACGGGCTCACAATCATCTGTAGCCCTATAACTCCAGGGGACCCAACAGGCATGTATTTATGCACATACAAGTATGCAGACAAAAAACATTCATATATATATATATACACAATAAATCTAAAAATTTGTTTAAAAGTCGGAGTAAGATAAAATTAGATGTGGATTAAAATACATGCTATTATAACTTAGAAATTGTTCCTGGTAAAGCGTGCGTGCGTGCGTGTGTGCGTGCGTGCGTGTGTGTGTGTGTACGTACACACACAAATTGTATTGTAAAGTCCCTTACCAAAACAACCCTTTCTAGAACTGGGGCCTGGCAGTTCAGCTTCTCTGGGGGCCGAGACAACATTGTAAGTTCCAGGCCCACTCTGGCTATAGAGCAAGCTGATGACCTGTGTACCCCATTTAGTGAAACTCTGTCTCAAAGAAAACATAAAAGTGATCTGGGGTGCTGGTGCACTCGGTAGACAGAGGCAGGTGGATCTTTGAATTAGAGGCCAGCCTGGACCATATAGTAAACACCAGGACAGACAAAGTTGTAGCAGTTAGTCCTTGTCTAAGACCCCACCACAAAAAAAAACCCAACAACTGGAGATATACTTAAACATGTGCAGCACCATCCCCCCAAAAGGCAGTTGGTGTTTTTAGACTCTACAATACTCTACGATATATGAATACTAGTTTTTCTTATTCCAGTTGTATTTATTCAATGTCCTATAACTATTTGTATTTTATAAGAAATGTTGCATTTAATTTCTTTTAACAGGTAAGTTTCGAGATAGGATTTCTCTGTGTAACAACCCTGACTGTCCTGCAACTCTCTGTAGACCAGACTGACATTGAACTCACAAAAATCCACCTGCCTCTGCTTTCCAAGTATTGGAATTAAAAAGATCAGGCATTGGTGGTGCATTCCTGTAGTCCTAGCACTTGGGAAGCAGAGATCCAGGAGATCTCTGAGAATTTGTGACCAACTTGGTTTTTATAGCAAGTTCTAGGATAGCCAGGACTATATAAGGAGATCGTGTGTGTGTGTGTGTGTGTGTGTGTGTGTGTGTGTGTGTGTGTGTGTGTGTGTGTGTGTGTAAATATATATTTATGTAAAGTTCTAGAGGAATATTAGCAGTTTGAGTTTCTTAATTTTGGCATAGCCATCTACTGTTGAATTTTGTTACTACAGTCTTTCCAGTGAGAAAAAAATACCTTGATTTAACTTTGATTTTTTTAACTAGGGATATTAAACATTTTTCATATGTTGAATGGCTGTTTCAGTTACTCTCATAATGAGTTTCTGTGTCTTTTGCTGATCTATAGGACTATTTGCTTTTTCTTATTCTTAGGTAGGAGGATATTAAAAGATTCCTACCTCAGTGTCATGTATGTTGTAAATGTGTTTGCAAATTTGTAATATAAGTTTATGTTGTCTTTCCATTCAACAATGTGTCTTTTCTCTTATTATTTTATACATTCTAAATTATTCATTGATACTTTTGTAAAAGCACACATGCATGCTGTGTCCTCTGATGTAAAAGTCTTTTTCACTGCTTACAGCAGCATTTGCTATGTTTCTTGTTACAGTTTTTATATGTAATAGAAAATAGGAAGTTACTGTCTCTCTTTTCCAGATAACTTCAAAAATAGTGTGCCAGTCCTACAAATACATTCCCTTTACTGTGAAATATGCTTTAATCACAAATTATGTATCCATATTATGTGGATTTGTTTCTGAGTTCATTGTTTTTGCTGATGAAACTTTAAAAAATATTATAAATGAGTAGTAAATAGGTAATTTTTTTGAGACAAGTCATCACCCGTATAACTCAAGCTAACTGAATTCAAGCTAACTGAATTCAATGATCCTTATGCTGTATTGTTACAAGTGTTGGGATTACAGGAATGTCGCTAGGAAACAGGTTTTGTTGTAAATTTTGGTATCTAGTGAGGTTTTCCTAATATTCTTTATTAAAAATTATGTGACTTATTTTTATGTAAGCCCTTAATATAACCTAAAAGCCAGTGAGAATTTATCCCTCCCCTCCAAGGCATAGAGCAAGATAAATAAAAACTCTACTGTTTTTAGAGAAAATTGGAATTGGTGCATTGTGAATTCAGGAACTAGGACACCATCATTTAGATTGTCTTTTGCTTGTTTTTTGAGACAGGATCCATATACCTTGGCTAACCTGGAACTTACTATATAGACCAGACTGGCTGTGAACTCACAGAGATTTGCTTGCCTCAGCTTCCCAGTGCTGAGATTAAAGGCATGGGTCATTGGACCAGCTTAGATTGTTTTATATTCATCTGTGAAACTGTTTCCTTTTTTCAGAGTCAGTATTTTACATGTTTTTTTGATGTTTTATTATTTTGAATGTGGTTTTCTTCTATTACTTGCTGATGGTAATTGACAATTGATGTGTAGCTATGCTGTTGCCTTTTTTTTTGAACCGTCTTTTATTTGTCTCTCTTACTGAAGTTTTTTGACTGATTTGTTTGGTTTCCTTTGTGAATAATTATGTCATCCAAAATGACACTTTTAAATATCTTCCAGTGTTTATATCATATTGACTAAATTTTCTGTATTATGTGTGTTACTCTTCCCTTTTCCCAACTTTAATGAAGGGTCTCTACTAATATTTTTAGTGATTTTCAAGAAAATATTCGTTTAGGTATTAAAATGGGATACTTCTGGTTTTTTTTTTTTTAAACATTGCCTGACAATGTACAGATTGATTTTATGATCCAAAAGAATCTATTTTTTTCTTCTATCATCAGTGTAATGAATGAATTAGTTAAGATTTGCTAATGTTTAACCATGAATTTCTGGCATAAACCATATATACTTGTGGCATGTTTCTCCTTTACTATCCTATGCTTGCTCTGCTTGCATTTAGCTTAGATCCTGAGAATAGAATTCAGAGTGCAATAAAGTGTAATAAAGTGTCTACAAAGCCACGCAGCAGTTATTTTAGTTCTTTGTTTACTTATAGGATGGGAAAAACATATCCTGTGTAAGGTTTGAGAGTATTGTGAAGGTGGCTTACTGAACAATACAAAGTCATCTTCATTGTTATGTAAATTGAATTATTAGAATATTTTTTCATCGTCTGAGTAAGGTGTCTGCTCAGGTTTGAACAGTGCAGTGGCCACGTTGTTTTAGTCTGTTTTCAGAGCTGTTTTGTGTTTTGAATCATCCATCTTTATGATACCCATTCTAACTTGTTGCATGTTTTGTAAGCATTCTGGTCATCTTTCTCACGTCATTTGTGTGTTTTCTTTACTGTTTTCCAGCGTCGAGTAGAACAGCCCCTGTATGGTTTAGATGGCAGTGCTGTGAAGGAGGCCTCAGAAGAGCAGTCTGCTCTGCCAACCCTCATGTCAGTGATGCTAGCAAAACCTCGCCTTGACACAGAGCAGTTAGCACCACGGGGAGCTGGCCTCTGCTTCACCTTCGTCTCTGTGAGTAGAAGGCTGCATGTTTAAAAATGTTTACTCTTTGGGATTTCTTGATGAAGCTGGATTATTTTAATAGAGAAGATGATGTTTTTTGTTCTTTAATTGTTTAAAATACTTTCAATTTAATTTTTTTTTAGATATGCTTTTTAAATTATGTGTGTGCCTGTTGGTGGGTATACATCTGTGAGCGAGTACCCAGAGTCCAGAGAGAATGTCAGATCCCCTGGAATTTGAGTTCTAGGTGGTTGTGAGCCGTCCATCATGAGGACTAAGAACTACATTTGAGTCCTCTAAAGAGCAGTCCAGCTCTTCAGCTGCTGAGCAGTCTCCAGCTCTTCTTCATCACTTCTTAAAGCAGTACTTCACCTAGTCCCTGTGGCTGAAGCTCTCAGGAGAGGCTGCTCTTATCAAAGGCTTGAGTGTACAGTGGGAAGGAAAATGTGATTTTAGGTTGACAAAAAAGTAAAGAGAATGCAGATTCCATTCAGACAAAATTTCATCTAACTAGAAAGCACCAATCTCCACCTAACACTTGTGCAAACTAGTATTTGAGTATTTTATTCTGTAGGCAGGCACTCTTCTGAAGAGGGCATCCCTGTATATGTGGGCTGTCTACTCACCCGCCTTCTCACTTTGTAAAAGGAATGTTCTATTTACTCATTTCAACTTCGCCTATGAATATATGTGTGTGTCTCCATATGTGTATGTGTACATGTGTTCTGGTGTACACAGAGCCCAACAGGGAGGGATGCATCAGATCCCTTGCAGCCTATCTGGTGTGTGTCCTGGGAATTAAACTCAGGTCTTCTAAAGAGCATCAAGTGCTCTTAACTGCTTAGCCATCTATCCAGCCCCTTTTTCTCTTTTTAAAGAATATGTATTTAGACTGATATTAAGTTGATAGAGTGTTTGTCTGGCATCCATGATGCCCAGGTTTAGTTCCCAGCACCATATAAAATTGGGCATAGTCACAGTGCCAGAGAGGTAGAAGCAAGAGAACCACAAGTTGAAGGTTACCCTTGACTGTATAGTAAGTTTGAGGCTAGCCTGGGCTACATGAGAACCCTGTCTCTAGAAGAGAGAAAAAGAGACATAAAGAGGAATTCAAATGCTATAAAATCTTGGTTTCTTGTAATTTGCCATAATGTAATTTGAATCAAAACTTTCTATTTTTCTTAGTTTCTGTGTCTTGTCAACTGCCTGTTTTTTGCCAAGGAAGGTATAAATGTACAAAATGACCCTATTTTCTCCTTCCTTCCTTTTTTTTTTTTTTTTTTTTTTTTTTAGACAGGCTCTCACATAGTAGCCCTGGCTGGCCTCAAACTTGAGGCAATCCTGCTTTAGCCTTTTGTGTGCTGAAGTTACAGGTGTGTGCTTCCTGTGGAATATTGAGCAAGACCACCCTGTCTCTCAAAAGAAGTTACCATCAATCCCATTTTTGCCTCATGTCCGTTTTCTGTAGTAAAAATCCCTGATTCTCTGTTTTGTGGAGTATATATATATCACAGCTGTTAACCCACATGCAACTTTATTTGGAAAGGTAGTGGAAGTGTACAGTATCTTTTGTTTGTTTGTTTTTGTTTTAAGTTATAAATGTTTTGCCTCTGTGTTATTTGTGTACCATGTGAATGCTACGTGTATATACCACATACATGCCTGGTAATCATGGGGCCAGAAATAAGTATTGCAGATGGTTGTGACCTACTCAGTGTGGGTGCAGCCAGTGAGTGCTCTTAACCATAGAGCCATCTCTGCAGCCCTGTTGAGTGTCTTAAGGAAAGGAAATAAAAATAATTTAAAAATTTGGATCAGGGAATCATAAATTACATAAATGATAAACTACTTCTTGAAAGCTTGCTTGGAAGTTCTAGGAGAGGAAAGGAATACAATATCTTATGAGTCATTGTTCCAATCTTTAGCTTATCCGATCTTTAGGTCACATGTGTTTCCTAAGTCTCCCTAGGATAAGCTATACTGTCTCTACAGAAAAGGGTTCTCATTCCTTGGATGATTAAACAACTCTGAAAAAAAAAATTAGTATTTTTCTATTCTTGAGGCAAAGTTCCAATAGTGCTAAGAAAGTATTCCATATCATCAAGGCAGTCTGATTAAGAAGTCTGTCATGCAGCTGATGGCCAGGGCTGTAGAGGGCTAGAGGGTAACATAAAATCCTTGCTGTGAGAATGCAGTCACTCGGTGGTAGTGTGTGTGTGTGTAATTCAATTCCACTGTCTATCATTCAAAGATCTCTATTAGATTTTTATTGTAGATCTGACTTTCCTGTCCTTTTTTCTTTTGTATGTGTGGGACATATGTTCATGTATGGATGCATATATAGAGACCAGAGGTCAACCTTAGAGTAGCTCCACTCTACTAAGTGAGATAAAAACTTTCACTGAATTTATCAATTGGGTAGACTTGTTGGCTAGTGAGATGTCCGTCTCCACTTACCCCTCACTGCTTGGATTATAAATACCAATGTGTGCTACTATGCCGGCTTTTTACATGTGAGCTCATCTAGTTTGTCATTAAAACCTGTCACCTGTATACAGAAGATTTTTAAGTTTCTGTCTGTAGATCTCTGCCCTGAATTCCAGACCTGTACAGTCAGCTGCTCCAGTCGTCTCCTTTTTCTGTCCAGTGAGTGTATCAGATGTCAGTGTCCACAGCTGAACTCATCATTCTGATTCTCCACCCAGCACTTATCTCTTCTACAGTTTGACAAATCTCAGAATTGTCTGCTTTTTCCTCTATTACTGGCTAAAAATGTTTATTTTTATCTCTTTATATTTTACCTGACATCCAGAGCACTAAATCGTACTGATTTTACTTGCAGAATATGCTCTGAATTCCTCTACTTAATTCTGTCCACACTTCCACTGTAGCTGAAGTCTGTATCTCCCACTGAGACTTTGTCCTGACTCCTGTTTCTGTGTGTTCCTTTTAATTTTTCTCAGTGGCAAATAGAGGTAGTATTGAAATCCAAGTCCATATGTGGTATCTCTGTTTTAAAAGTCCTTAAAATGGCCCTGCATGGCTTGCTTGCCCCCTCCCCCATCTCTTGCTATTCTCTGCTTTTCTAGCCAGGTCATGTGTATTTTTATAAGACTTTATTAATGCTTTTTTATTGCATTATTTTTCAAGTACTACTGGCTTTGTTCTTTAAAGCTTTTGCACTTTGGGGTGGAGTATGGTTGTAAAACAGTCTTACATATCTCAGGTTGCTGTAGGAAAAACCTTCAGCTAGGAGCCTTTAAGTTACCCACCCACTTGGGCGTGGCCTTTTATACTATAAATGCCATTGTAAAGCGTGCTCCCTCTCTTCAGGCTGCTGGATTCCCCGTTCAAACAGAGGACTGTGATCTGTGAGTCTATTCCTAAATAAATAGCCCTTTATTTATTCAATTCTGAGATAGTGTGGGATTTCTTTTTAGTGTCTCTTTTCAACAGGTTAGCTTTAAACTTACTATGTAGCCAAGACTAGCTTTGAATTCCTGATCCTCCTGCCTCCACCTCTGGAGTGATAGATTTTTAGTTCTGCACCACTATACCTGGCTTATACTTGCTCTTGCTTTAACATTCTTTCCTAAGACATAGGTGTGTCTCCTGTTCTCTTAGTTTTCTGATCTCTGTTTAAATGAACTCTTCTAGAGAGACCCAGCCTGACTACAACTCTTGGGCCCTGCGTTGGTTTACTCCTTAGGCACATCATTACCTTAGCTGTAGTGTAATATACTCTGAATAACTCATTCTTCCCTAGAATGTAAGCTGTCAGGTCAGAACTGTTGATTCTTCATAACAGATTGGTTAAATGAATTATAATACATTCATATGTTGGGATGCTATACAGTTAATAAGAGAAATTGTATTTATCCTAACAGTGAAAACTACATGTTTGTAAAAATAACAGATGACAGAAAATCAAGAGTTCATCTTTTGTTTTTTGTGTTGCTTGGAATTGAATCATGCCTCATCTTTTTGGGTGACATTTTGGGGGGCTGTTGACATAGGGTTTATCATATAGTTCTTGCTGTTTTGAAACTCACTAAATAGACCAGTCTGGTTTCTCACAGAGATCCACCTGCTTCTCCCTCTTGGACTTAAGGTCTGTACTGCCATACCTGTCTATGCCTCATCTTGTTAGGCAAACACTTGTTCACTGAACAATATTCCAAACCCAAAGAGGGATTTTTTTTAAACTTTATTTTATGTGCATTGATGGGAAGGTGTCAATCTCCTGGAACTGGAATTACAGTTGTGAGCTGCCATGTAGGCGCTGGGAATTCAACTTGGATCCTCTGGAAGTATATAATCTTCTAAATTGTAAAAATACTACATTTGCACAATTCACAAGACTTAAATTAGTGGGGGAAATGCAAGTCTTTCTTTTAAGCTCCCTGAGGAGGTAGCCACTGCTGACAGATTGTATTTTTTATTTTCTGGATTGTGTTTAGATTTTCACTTCTGCTTCAAATAATGTGTCTTATATAATCAATCTTTATTTACTTACTTATTTTGGTTCTTTTTCAAGACAAGTTTCTGTCCTGGAGCCCACTCTATACACCAGGCTGGCCTCAGACTCAAAGAGCTACCTGCTACTGTCTCCCAAGTGCTGGGATTAAAGGTGTGTGCCACTACCTCCAAGTAAAGATGTATTTATATTTCGTGTGTTTTGCCTGCATGTATATCTGTGTACCACATACATGCAGTGCCTGCAGCAGACATAAGAGGGCATTGGTTCCTCTGGAAATGGAGTTTAAGATGATTGTGGGCTGCCATCTGGGTGCTAGGAATTGAACCCAGGTCCTGTGGAAGAGCAGAGGACTTAACCAACAAGCCAGCTCTCCAGCCCTGTAATGAGTCTTTAAAAAGGTCCATTTTCCCTGTTATGAAGAATACATTTAATATAATCATATCATTCGCTCAGCCTTTTCAGATGCTCTTACATTATTTGTATAACTTTGTCATTTTAGCTTTAGCTGAGTCTCTTCTGTTGTATAGTAAGACTTGAAACAACTAGGGAATATACAATATTGCGATGTTTCATTGTTGGGCATTGCAGAAGTCTAATGATTTTATTGACTTCACCTAGAGAAACAGTTTTAGTTGATGGATATGTTTCCGTTGATTAAATACTACTTTATTCTTTGTCTGTATATGTATGCATGTCCATATGAGTATATGAAAGGCTGAGGTTGATGTGGGAAAGTCTTTCTTGACTACTTTGTTTTTTTAATTTTTGTTTGTTTTTGAGGCAGGGTCTCTCACAAGACTGATCCTGTGAGCCTCCAGTATCCACCTGTTTCTGCCCCTAGCAATGGGGTTGCAGACATGTTCCACTTAACTTCATCTTCATGCTTGCTATGCAAGCACTCTCTCCTTTTAAAATTCTTAACACCAAGCTATTGTTTATTTGAAAGCTCTTTTAAGACTATGTATGTGTTTGCTCTGTAAAAAAATTTGTTCATGTGTAGACGTGCTTGTATGTGTGTGTGCAGACATGGAGTACAACTGCTGCACCTAGGTGGTTTTTTTTCCTCTCTCCCTCCTCATTTTTTTATGCCACACACGTCACTGAGGAATCCAATACCACACTACCCTTCTCCTTCTTGCCATTTTTGTTATTTCCTTTGAGACAGGGTTTCTCTGTGTGGCCCTGGCTGTCCTGAAACTCGCTCTCTAGACCAGACTGGCCTCAAACTCATAGAGCCAGCCATCTGCCTCTGCCTCCAGTGCTGGGATTAGAGGCATGCACCACCACCACCTGGTATCATTTTAAATTTTAATAAAACAGGGGACTTGGAGAGATGACTCAAGGGTTAAGAGTACTGGCTGCTATTCCAGAGGTCCTTGAGTTCAGTTCCCAGAAAGCACAATAGTGATTCACAGCCATCTATAGGATCTGATGCTGTCTTTTGGCATGCAGGTAATACATGCAGAATACATAGATATAAATTTTAATAAAATAGATAATTTCCTATTATAAAGTACAAAATATAACTTCTTATTATTGATTTTTTGGAAATATTTCCTATAGAAATCAACAGCAAACTTCTGTAACATTTCTGTACATGCAGAATTTCCATCTTTACTACCATTTCTGGAAAATTCACTCCGAGAAATTGTAAAAATAGCAAAAAGTGCAAAACAATAAGACAAGATAACCATATGTCACAACTGAGAATCAGCCAGTAGCATCAAATATTTATTTCTAGTTTTCAAGAGATATTAATGTGGTCCCCCAACTGACCCATACCTGGGCCAGAGAAGGAGCTGCTACATCTCAGGATGTACCATTTGACATCATCCATACTGCCCCAGGCCTTGGCCCAGTCCATGGCCACAGGCTGTCTCAATGGCTGAAGCCTCCATAGCAGTTCAGTGGCAGCCACCTACAAGTATGTGAATGTACAGAAGCTTGACATGGACATGAAGTCTATGACTGACCATGAAGCTCGGACTCTGATGTGGACAGAACTCATCAGAGGACTGGAGCCTGCCTCCATCACCTGTTTATTTGAGGAGGGTGCACTGAGTCCACGCTTCTCTGGAGGAACACTGTATTGCCTGTAAGCTCTGTGAGGCCACTTGTCCTGCATAGGCCGTCATCATTGAGGCTGAGCTGACTACAGCTCATTCTAATGTGTCTCGTCATCATACATATGTGTGTGTATCCATCACCAACGAAGTCCATTAATGAACATTTAACTCACGAAAGTTGTGCTGTACTCTTCATTCTTCAACCCGAGGGTTCCCCTGCCCATTGTTTCTGGTGTCTTTTGTTTTTAGATGTGGATCTCATGTATTACACTTTACAGATGAATATGTAGTATTCCACTTCAAGAACTTTCTATTGTGGTCTTGGCAAGCAGTACAGTATTTTCAATATTTGTCTACACTTAATCAATGCTGGGTGAGTTTCCTGGTATCTATATGCTTATACTCACAAGCTAATCGAATGTTTCAAGGAATGTTGCTCTGCTTTCAGTGTCAAAACTAGTCCAGTGCCGGGCGGTGGTGGCGCACGCCTTTAATCCCAGCACTCGGGAGGCAGAGGCAGGCGGATCTCTGTGAGTTCAAGGCCAGCCTGGTCTACAAGAGCTAGTTCCAGGACAGGCTCTAAAAAAAGCTGCAGAGAAACCCTGTCTCGAAAAACAAAAACAAAAAACAAAAAAACCAAAAAAAAAAAAACTAGTCCAGTGTTGTATTCCCACATCCACCGTGCTTTCGTTGGTCTGTGCTCCCTCATGCCTTGTCATTTTCCCAGGCTCCAAGGGCAGACTTCCTGTTCACGTGTTTCACTGTTGTCTTTCGTCTTCTTGCTTCAGTGCAGTTTGAGCAGTTTGGTCTCTTGATAACCTTGAATCTAATATAGAAATGCTGGTGGCTGGGGATGTGGCCGTGTTCAGACCTAGCATACACGAGGCTTGGGTCAGTCTTCAGCTCTCAACATAATCTCGCTTGGAGTGATTTACTTTAGTTTACCTCCCCCCCCCCCCCCCCACCGCCCTTCCTGCGTTGGTGCTACATGCACCTAGAGCTGTAGTCGACCTTTGGGCAAAGACCAAAATGTATTTTCTTAAATTTTTTTGAAAAGGTTATCGTGTAGCTCAGGCTCATGAGCTTAGACCTTGGAACTCACTACACAGCCAAAGGTGACCTTGAACTCCCAATCTTCCCCTTCCTAAGTGCTGCATTTATAGGTGTGCAGCACTATTCCTGGCTTACCCAGATATCCTTAAAGTTCAATTTTTTTTAATACTAGGAATCTAAATTAGGGTTTTATATGTACTCAACAAGTTTTAGTTGCCAATTTTATTTTTTAAATTGTATAGTTTTGTGTATGTGGTATATGTATATGTTTGTGCATATGTATAAAAAGTATAAGTGCATATGGAGGCCAGAAGTAAACATTGGATGTTTTACTATTTAACTTTCCACTTTATTTTTTTGAGACAGGGTCTCTGAACATAGAGTTTTGCAATTGGCTAGACTGGCTGTTTAGTGATTTCTAGGCATCTGAATTAAGTGAGCACTTTACCAATTGAACCAAACCCTTCAGTGCTCCATTTTAGTTTTTGTAAAGATTTATCTTTATTTTGAATTATATATATGTGTATATGTGGGGTATGTATGTATGCGTACAGGTCCCTGGAGGCTAGAGGTGTCAAGTGTCCTGAAGCTGGAGTTACAAGTGGTAATAAGTTGCCCAATGTGGGTGCTGAGAACCCAGTTCTCACTCTCTGGAAGAGCATACTGCTGAACCATCTCTTAAGCTTTAATTTTTAAAATAAACATTTAATTTTTTAAGGTAGGAAATTGGCTTAGTATTCCCTTCTATAACTATAAATTTAGATCAAGCTGGTCTGGAATTCATGGCCTCTTGCCTCAGCATACTGAGGAATTGTAATAGCCTAGTGAATTTATTTTTATTGTATTATCATGTGTGCATGTATGTGTGTGCTGGGATTAACCCCAAGTCTTGGCACATGCTAAGCATATGCTATACAGTTGAACTCTATTTCCAGTCCTGGCTTTATGACTTTTCATGGATGACCATTAGTAATTGTAACTATCATTTTTGGTGTCCTGTTGACATTAGCTTATTTATTCTTTGAGTAGCTGATGTGGATTTGGATTGTTTCTAGTTTTTGGCTCTTAGAAATTATATTGTTATAAGCATTCATTTAGAAGTTGCTTCTGTATAGGTAGCTTGTTTTCATTTCCTTAAGTATATGCTAAGGGGTGAGATCACTGGGTCATTTGGTAAATACTTTGGAGGAACTGACAGACTTTCCCACAACAGGTGGACCATTTCACATTCCTGTCAGTAAGATATTTTACTTTTCTACGTACTTGTTATCAGTACTTGTTAACTTTTTTTCTTAGCTATCCTTCTAAGTGTAAAATATTTCATTGAGGTTTTCGTTTACATCTCATAAATAACAAATACTGTGCTTTATTTGGTTATTAGTCATTTATGCATCTTTGGACAAATATGTATTGGATTCCATTGCTCTTTAAAAATATTTATTTGTGGGGGTGTGTGGGAGTTTGTACACGTGGGAGACAGTTTAGGGAATTCTAGTCTCTTCTACTGTGTTTATTTTGAGGATGGAACTTACATATTCAGCCTTGGTGGCAAGCACCTTTGCCCAATGAAACATCCCACCAGCCCTCCATTGCTCCCCTTCCCTTTAAAATTAGGTTATCTTTATTGTTGAAATACAAGGGTTCTGGGGCTGGAGAGATGGTTCAGAGGTTAAAAGCACTGCTGTTTTCCCAGAGGTCCTGAGTAACTCCCAACAGCCACATGGTGAGATCTGGTGCCCTCTTCTGGCTTATAGGCATACATGCAGGCAGAAAAATGCATACATAATAAACAAACAAACAAACAAACAAAATATTTTTTAAAAAAGAAACATAAGGGTTCTGTACATAATCTAGTTGGAGACTCTTATCAGAGACCTGTCTTTTCTCTGGGCTGTCACGCTGCCTTCTCACCAGTGTCCTCTTCTTTCTTTGGTGCTCTTAACTGAACCCAGAACTCCCTCATGCATACAGGTCATACTGCTCAGTCCACCTCTGGCCCACATGGCGTCTTCTGGAGTACAGAAATTCTTAATTTAGAACAAAAAGTCCAATACCCATTTTCCCTTTTCCCTTCTGTCACTTATCCGTTTGGTTATTGTTGACGGAGTTTCTCTGTGTCCTGGCAGCCACTCCCCAAATAACCACACAGAGACTTAATTATGTTGACCAAGCTTAAGCTTGCTTTTAGCTAGCTCCTATAACTTAAATTGGCCCGTTTCTATTAATCTACGTGCTTCCCTGAGGCTTGTTTGCCTCCTGTACGTACTTCCTATCCTGCCTACTTCATGGTGTCTCCTCTAACTCCACCTTCTTCCCAGCATTCTTCTGCCCTGAAAATCCTGCCTAGCTACCAGCAAGTCAGATCTTTATTAACCAATGGGAGTAATGCATATTCATATTGTGCAAAAAGATTGTTCCATAGCAATTCCCTTTTTTCTTACTAAAGAGGGAGGTTTTAACTCTAACATAGTAAAAGTATATACAACAAAATAAGTTATCAAGAATTACAGTTTCAATATCCATTCCATTTGTATTTAACAAATATAAAGAAAATGTGCTATTATTTATCTTTGTCAATCTAAAATTTTATACCTAATTTACCTTTTATCATAACTAAGGAAAACTTTAAGTCTAATTATTTAGTCTTTAACTCCATCAAAGACCCCCAGAAGAGTGAAATATTACCTAATGACAGGGACATCAGACTGCCTAGACAGGCTCAAAGTTCTTTTGTAATGTTGGGGCATCCAACTTGGCCTATAGGCCTATTATATCTGGCAGATTTTTCTGAAAAGCAGGGAATTTTGAAGGATTGTCCTACCTTGTGTTGGCAAAGTTTGGCAGTTGTTTATTTTACATCCTACTAGTCCAGTTTGGAGAGTATACTGTCAGCAATTTAGGCAAGGGCAGTTTTTTACCCAGATGCCTAGCTTTTGCCATAAAGAAAGGAAACTCCAAACAGAGGTTCTTCAGTGCCCATCTTCTTTTGAAGTAAATTGGTGCTGCCAAGAGCACACGTGTCTCACTGTCATGAAAAGATTTAGGTTATTAAACAGATTAAATGTCATATTTTGTAGGTCCTTGAAGTGTTTGAAGACACCTATTTAAATCTATCTTTTTTACCTTGAAAACATACCTAATATGACTACAAGTTTGATTATTATATATGACTTACTAACCTGTACTTTTAAATTATAAATTACATTATTAAATGAGTTGCATAAGCATAATACCCCACAAGAATACAAAACACAAGAATAGAAACATACATTCAGTATGGCAAAAATAATTTTAATTTGTATCAATAAACCAAAATTCATACTAATGTAAAATATTTTGAGATTAATAGTTTTTTGGGGGGATTAAAGTCAGTTCAGTGATCTAGGTTTTATCTCATCATTTCTATATCATATCCCCCTTTTTCCTTTAGAAAGAGATCTTTGAACTTGACTCCTTCGTCTAGTTTTTTTTCTGACTATGACCAATAACAATTTGTAACCAAATCCCTTAGATGATAACAAACATTCATAACCATCTTTTGGGAGTGTGGGCATTTTTTTTCCTAAACTGCTTCCTATTGCTTGGGGGCACCTGAGAAAATTTAGGATAATGGTTAAGTCTTGGCTTAATAGTTTATGAGGCTGAACCATCTCAGTCAGCAGTCTTGAAGCTGTTCTTGGTGCGGTAACTGTAATGGAAGTATTCTGAGATGTTGAATCATCTGGGCCTTATCTTTTTATTGGTCAACTTTATCTGAAAATATATAAACATTTAAAGGTAACTTACGTATCTGTATTATAACAAGTATAGACTATTGTTTACAGGGTTGCTGAAGATGATTTTTCATTTTATGTTTGTGAGGATTTTTCAGGGGGTTCTTCCCTGATCAAGCCTGAGCCATATAAACCTCGAATGAATCCACAGACTCTCCTGTGGAAATAAAACCTTAATCTTTACCCCAAAGCAATACATCTTTTGACTTCTGTTTTGAAGTTAAGATATTTTTTAAATATTTAGGTTGGATTCATCTATCAGTTTTTGTAATCAAATGTCTCAGCAGTTATCACCCACTCATTAGCAGTCAAAAAATTTAAATACAACATAATAACATAACATAGGATCCAGACTCCCTGTGGTTTTCTATCTCTGTGTGGTGGCATGAGTGTGTGTGTGTGTGTGTGTGTGCATGTGCGTTTGCGCGTGCAGTACTCCTTTTTAAGGACTTCATTATTTTTAAACTATTTTCAAATCTATGACTACATACACCTTTTTCTTCTTTTCTCTCCCAAGCCTGTGTATATTTTTAAACACACTGTAGTCCGTTTAGAGTTTTTTTCTGTCTAGATCTGTCTTTACTGAACATCTGTATTAGTTTTTTAATTGCATAAATTGAATCTTGAGCTGCTATATCAGCCTCTGCCAGTGCAGCTTACCTTAGTGCATGACACCTGGCTCCTCCCACAGGGGGCTGCTGGGAGATGTGCCTTGGCACTGCAGCCTGCATGGGAGACATGAGAGTAGGAAGCTGTGTTTGGCTCAGTTTTTGTGTGTTTAAGACCTTTTTTAAAAAAGGTTTTACAGGTTTTATGTGGCTGTAGGTGCCTAATGTTTGGGTGCCACATGTAAGCAGAGTTTCTCTGTGTCTCAGCAGCCACTCCAGAATAATTACTCAGAGACTTACTTGCTGTTAATTTTAAATGCTCAGCCAATAGCCCAGGGTTGTTACTAGCTAACTCTTACATTTTAAGTTAACCGTATTTCTTATCTACTCTCTGCCACATGGCAGAGCATGTTTATCTCTCGTTTCATCTGCCTCTCAATCAAAACTTCTCAGACTTAACCCTTCTTCCCAGTGTTCTCTGTGTCTTGCCTCCTAGTTACCAGCCAGTCAGTTATTTTCTTTTCTCTTTTTTCTTCCTTCCTTCCTTCCTTCCTTCCTTCCTTCCTTCCTTCCTTCCTTCCTTCCTTCTTTCCTTTCTTTTTTGGTCAATTCTTTTCTTAAACCAGTTAGAAGGTGAAAGGTGCCTGGGCAAAAATCGCATCTTCACAGTATACAAAATGATTATTTGATGACATTTCCCACATTGGGTGCCATATGTAGAGGGACTTTTCTGTCCTGCCAGCTGCTGGCCTCAAACTCACTGAGATCTGGCTGCCTCTGCTTCCCAAGTTTTAAAAACTGTTTAAGCCAGGCGTTGGTGGCACATACTTTAATCCTGGCAATCTGGAGGCAGAAACAGGTGGATATCTGTGAGTTCAAGGCCAGCCTGTTCTACAGAGCAAGTTCTAGGATAGGCTCCAGAGCTACAGAGAAACCCTGTCTCGAAAAAGCCAAAACAAACAAAAAACCCACTTTGTCTAAAATGGGATTTTGTTACATTCAGTGTGTCTGTG